>NC_139632.1:29991817-30171817 GCF_964638095.1 Poromitra crassiceps
ACAAACGCTGCTTGAAGTTAATCCTGCAGTATGGAGCGGACCCAAATGTTAGGTATGGTTAAATCACAACGAATAGAACATGTATTGTTCACCGCTTGTTAACTAATTCTCCCTATCCCAACATCCACCTATTAAAAAAATGCGGGTGTTTTTTGTTTTGAATGGGGCCTCCCTGCATTCTGTCCCGCCCCAACAGATTCCTGCTAGAACTGTAAATAAGTCAAATTATGGAAGCAAGACATGATCAAAATGCTGTTTCCTTATGCATTCTTTGACCATAGTTGTATGTAATATGTATTGAGCACAGCCATTTTTTCCAGTCTGAGGTTTTCATGTGTTTCTTCCAGGTCTTCGGAGGGCCTTACCCCCCTTCATGTTGCTGCACTGTGGGGCTGTTATCAAAACCTCAAACTGCTCCTCATGAACGGAGGGAATGCCAACATCAAAGATCATGTAAGATTTTTATTTTTTTTACACATTACTTGTGTCTTTTGCGAGTCTCTCAAGCCAGACTGTCTCTTCTACATTCTGCGAATGCATCATATACAGTCTGTACTTCACACCCACAGAGCCTGGCAAAGGAAGTTGGGGGTGGGGGGGGAACACTTCAGACCGGAGGAAGTCCGAACCGATGCAGGTGATTGGAGAAATACGAGTGGATGTCCCCGGTAAAGGCGGGACACCCGCTCGTATTTCTCCAATCACCTGCCTTTAGGCGGGCCATCTGGGCCATCCCCCTATCATCGCTCATTATTTTCCCTGAGTTTCCCTTTGCGTTTTGACCAAGTTTTCCCTGCTTGAAGTACAGACTTGTAGGCGGAAGCATTTAAAAATTGTGGCAGCCGACTTGTCTGTTTTAACACGTTCACTGCCATTGACGAGATATCTCGGCTTACAGAATCCAACGGTTCACTGCCAATGACGAGATATCTCGGCTTAAATTTTTTTTTTTTTTTTTGACGGTGGGACGTGGATCAACGCTCCCCACGTCTCCTATAAAAATATTGAAGCCAGCGAACGTGTACAACCCATTCCACGGACCCACTAAGTGGCGACAGTGCTCTCCCAGACTAGAGGAAGGCAAGCAAAAAGCAGTTTGAGGAAGCCATTCTCATGAAAATGGATTGGCGAAAACGCTTTCGTTTTCGCGCTGATTGCTGGCGGTGCGGGATTGCAAATTTGCATAATAGATTACGGGTGGAACACACTTTGAAACACGCAGCATAAATAAGACCAGAATCGCAAAAGCTTCATCAAAGCTCTCAACCGAAATCACAAGAAACGAGCGAGCCCATATCCAGACTTGCCGAGCGGCCGCCAGCAGACAGGCAGCAGCAGCAGAAGCAGTGAGCCTGGTGACGCGAGGTTACAGCAGCAGCAGCAACGAGCTTGTGACATGCCCGCTGCAGCCAAGAAGAACACACACGGAGGGAGGAGTTTGAAGCAGAGGGGTGTTTCCTGCTGTTATGGAGGAAATTACTGTTCAAAACTATTGTTTAGATGTCTGACGTCTTACTGATGCCAAAAATGAATGGTTAAAGTGACTGTTCTATCGAATTTCACAAAAAGCCGTTTATCTCAGAATAATTTTCCAGACGCTGAAACCATGCTGTATTCAACTGCTAATGCTTACATAACTACTAACTCTACAAACTAACTCTTTTAGACAGAGAAAGCACACATTCTATTAGTTCTTTTGAGATATTGTGTGTTCACAAAATCTTAGCAGAAAAGAATCCTCGGGTCTTGAAAGATGAGCCAGAATCCTCAAAAAAACCCTCTGGCAGAACCTACCTACAGTAAAAAAAAAAACCCTGGCAGTGAATGTGTTAAGAGACTAGTCTTTTACTAATCATTTTCGCTGAGGCTAATGCATCAAAGTAATGGTTAAGACAGTTAAAGAGGGTAACTAGAGGTGATCTATTTTTAAACACGCCTTGTACACCTACACACACACACTTCACAGCACAGTCTACTGTAATAATCTATTTATAGATGACCAGTTTTCCCTGTAACTTGATGTTTGGGGGGGATTTGCTTTTGTGTTTGTCCCTATTATAGTCCTACTGCACACTGCAGTGGTAAAAGTGTTTATCTTTGGATACTACGACATCATTAACACCTTAATTACAAACATTAGGGCTACACTGTTTCATAGGGACATTTGGGTGACTTACAGTCATTTTTTAAGTCGACATCTTCTTTAGCAGTGGTGTAGAGTTCTTGCGATGGTTCCTCATCACAGCTGAGTGAATACAGAGAAACTTCAGTGCTATTAACAGGATATCCCCTAATGGTAGGGGTGTCACGATACACTCAGTTCACGATACGATACGTATCACGATACTGGGTTCACGATAACGATACGATACGATACGATTTTAACAATATTTTTTTAAACTTGAATAATGACAATATATGACTGGAAAAGTAGTATTTTATTTGAAATGCACAAATACAAAACATGCTGTTGTGGGAAATTGTTATTACAATAACAACTAGAAAAAACATGAGATTGGAGATAAGGCTTATCTTGAAATAGAATGAGTTACACCGTCACTTAGATTTACTTTGAACTAAAAGGTTTCTCAGCAGTATAAATTCTCATTATGCATCTTCAGTTTTTCTTCAAACTCAAACAACAAGACTTGCATCTTCAGTTTTTCCTGTCAAGTAAACAGTTTTGCCAGAAACTCAATTGAATGGTTTCTCTCCTGTATAACTTCTCATGTGTCTCTTCAGAGACTTGTTCAACTGAACTACTTTCCACACATTGAACTTCAACAAACAAAGACGTTTCTTAGTCTATTTTTTGAAAAAAAAATAAAAAAAAATTGCGATATGATATTTCATCTCAACGATACATATCGTGACGTTTTACTATCGCGAAATTTCGTGGGACGATATATTGTGACACCCCTACCTAATGGCCATCAGTTTGGTTTACTCCTGTTATCTCCTTCCTTCATGCAGGATGGGAATACACCAGGGCAGCTGGGAGAGCAACAGGAGAATCTAAAATGTGCCCAGCTCCTTCAGGAGTACCAGACCACCTCAGAGGACACAGAACTTGATGATCTGCCTCAATTCCAATACTGTAAGATATTTTCTGATGAGACTTTGGCTTGTTTGGGGTCATGGTCATCTTAAATTCCCAGCAATGGGATGCTCGCCCCACATTTCCCTTAAAAATCCCACTTGTCTACCAAATGAATGTGTGTGAGCTGATTGTTTAAACTCATCAGCACTCCTGTGATCATTGGAAACCTGAAAAACAATGGCATTTCTAGACCTGCAAAACTTATGGAAAATAGTAAAAACTTGTGTTTTGGAAATGGCATGGAGATTATGTTCACCTCACATTTGACCTCATCATGTCACCCTTTGAAGGAATACTAACTCTTCTTGTTCTCTGATTGTATCCTGCTCCCATGTGATACTTTTATTATCTAATAAAAAGAAAAGCAAAATCAGATATTTTCCTAAGAACCCGGCAGAATTTCAGCATAATAAATACTCACCAATATTAATCATGCATATTATGGCAGAAAACACATCTTTTTCATACACCATCAACAGTGCTTGGTTTGGTGCCAGGTTTCCCAATTTCCCAAGCAAATATGATTTTTAGAATCAAAAAGAACATCCAGGCGATGATGCTGACGACCTGCCAAAGTGTGTGGCAGTGCCGTGTATAGAGACCTACTGGCCACAGCATTTGGCTGGCTGGTGCTAATTTGACATCTTGTATGTAGGAACTCTCTTACTCTATATCTCCCTTTTCTGTTTTCTCCACAGCTGTTTATTCAGAGCAGACAGACGCGTCCATCGATCACGACTCAGACTCCAGCTACAGCTCCCGCTTGTCTATGACCAGTGACTTTGGGGACGGCCCCATGAGCAGCACGAGGCGCTCATCTTTTTTCAACCTGTCGAGCGTTAACGGCAGGCCAAGCTGCAGAGGAATGCCTTATAACAGACTTTCTGATATGGACGCTAACAGACATCACATCCAAGACCGGAGCAATCATTCAGATTGGCCATCTGAGGGTCCCTCCATACTGTCAAGCACCCGTATGTCTGCAGTAGGCTGTGGACCCGCGATGCCAATTCTCCAGGAGGGCGTTTTGTTTACCGACAGTATGTTTACATCAAAAGCACGTGTAGATCCGGCTTGTCCTTCAAGGCGAGCGAGTCGTAAAAGCGTGAGTTTCAGGGATGTCGATGAATATTTCCCCGTTTTTAGCCCCGACTCTCCTAAACGTCAACCGACCATTGAGGCCGGACAACGCCCTGACGACTCACCTTTCAACATCTCCAAATACTCTGACTTCCTGGATCCAGAACGCATGGCCACCGTTTTACACCAGCAGGGGATCGACGTCACGTCGCCCGATCATGTTTACGTGTTTTGCCGGGACAGCAGCGAGAGCACCGAAGAAGACATGGAGAAAACGGTCTTCGGCCCGTTCCCGTTGGCAGAGGGCGACGAGGAGGAGGAGGAGGAGGACAACTTGAACGTGGTTGCGGTGGAGGATCCCGAGCAGCCGGCCTCCAGCTCGGGGGGCAGCAGCAGCAGTAAGACTAGCAGTCACTACAGCAGCTGTGAGAGCGACGGCGACCACTACACCAGCGCTCTGGAGGGCCCCACGCCTGTTCCACCTGTTGCCACTGAACTTGAGATAGATTCAGAACCGCTGGGAAGTTTACCAGCTCTGATAGATAAGCTGACCATGTCTGACCAAAAATCTCTAAGCAACGGTGAACTTGGGGCTTGTCGTGGCCCCGAAGAAAATGTTGGAGATACTGCAAGTGGAGCTATTGTTGAGGCGGCAGTGAGGCCGATGCTTCACACGCCAGCAGCCGGTGAAGCTGCGGCGTTGGACGACACCTTTGACCTCACCCCGAGTCCTTTTGTAACGGGAAGGACTCGCTCGAGGTTAAGCCGATGCTCGTTGAGAAACAGCAGAACTCCAGAGAGCCTCCTCTCCACGTCTTCTCTGTTTGACGACACCGTCGGCCTGCCTACGCCGCTTCGAACACGCCGCCACACGCCCAGGTCTCATAGCAGCGATGACGTCGTTTACAATTCACCACATGGACCTCGTTACACACCGTCCTGTTCAGGGAGCAGCCAGGACACACAGCCCACCCCCCTCAGAGCTGGGCCAAGTGTGAGCGCTAGTCAAGATGATACCCTTATCCTCCCCAGGCGCGCGGCTCACTCACAGAGTTACTCTGACACACTCATACTGGACAAGAAAGCAGAGTCTCCAACAGACTCCTACGAAAAAGAATTTCAGGGGATTATTCTGGCCATGCGAGGAAATGGTCTTGCAGACTCACTGAGTTGCTCGGACACACTCATACTGGACAAGAAAGCAGAGTCTCCAACAGACTCCTACGAAAAAGAATTTCAGGGGATTATTCTGGCCATGCGCGGAAAGGGTCTTGCAGACTCACCGAGTTGCTCGGACACACTCATACTGGACAAGAAAGCAGAGTCTCCAACAGACTCCTACGAAAAAGAATTTCAGGGGATTATTCTGGCCATGCGCGGAAAGGGTCTTGCAGACTCACCGAGTTGCTCGGACACACTCATACTGGACAAGAAAGCAGAGTCTCCAACAGACTCCTATGAAAAAGAATTTCAGGGGATTATTCTGGCCATGCGAGGAAAGGGTCTTGAAGACGCAGGCGAGTTTCTGACAGACGATCTGACGAGTACGGATGAGGCAACAAAGGAAAATGTAAAAGCTGCCCATGAGATGGACCGCACGGACAGCCTGAAAAACGAAGATGCCTGGGTCACCGAGGACTGCGGCTCTCAGCCTGACTCTGGGTCTTCTTCCTCCAGCTCCAGCTATTTCTCCCCGAGGAGGTCCAGGGAAGACTCGGGCCCTCCTTGCACCCCGGGCACCGGATGCACCCCCAGGTACAGCATGAGCAGGCTGTCGAACTGCCGCCGGCCGCAGCACCCGGCCGACGTGTCTTACACCCCCGGAGGGCGGCCGCTCATCCAGGACCCGGACGAGCCGGTGGAGTACCTCTACACCGACACCGAGGACGGCCGCAAGTTCATCGAGACCCACATCCCGCCGACGGCCGACACCTCGCTCAGCTCCAACGTGAGCACCACAAGCAGCGACGAGACCGTCCTCTACGACTGGCGCTCCATGCGGGTCAACGTGATGAGCGACAAGGGGAAAGAGAACCAGAAAACCCGGAAGGTGCTGAAGAAGGAGGCGGCGGCTGAGGAGGGCGGCAGTTTGTTGGCGGAGACCAAAGGGCTGACGGACAAGGAGCTGAGACGGAGACTGCTGGATCTGGGTGAGAGCCCGGGTCCCATCTCCACCCACACCCGGCCCGCCTACATGCGAAAGCTGTGTCGCTTGCTGCTGGAGTCAAAGTCCCAATTGACACAACAGCAAAAGCAGTCGGACCAGTCACAAACCGGTAATGCTCGTGTTCCTAATGGAAACTTCTTGATTTACTGTCTATATGACTTATGGATTATGATTACATGGTAGTGGGTTGGGAGTTGGGAGTTGATTTGAGGGGGAGGTGGTGGCAAACGTTAGAAAATGAATGGAATGCAGAAAAAATGTGTTTACAATACAAAATTCAATCTTTTTTTATGTTAACTATCGTGATTAATGTATTTTTCTTATGAGATAATCAATATTTGCTGCCTTTGTCATCTAATTATTTAATTATAATATAGCTTGAATAAGAATCTTTTTTGGTGTTCACCACCAGCGTTAGCAGGTCGCAAGTAGGCATCACCTTGTTTTTTCGGGCTTGTGGGCATGATAAATTAAGAACCATTGGATTCTGATATCAGGAACATGAATAAAGTATATAAAAAAACTAGCCCATGATTGGTGTCATTAACACAGCAAGGGGTTTTACATGTGTTCTCACTTTTTGGTTCTGCAGATTCGAGTTACAGTACGGAATTGTGCCGGGCCCTGCGGACCTTCCAGCTGCCTGATTGCCACGCTGATGAGCTGGCACTGTGCCAGCAGTTTGACCAGCCGGATCAGAACAGGAAGTGGAGGGAAGGAATCATCAAGTCCAGCTTCAACTACCTGCTGCTGGACCCCAGGTCAGTTCCTGTTCCTGAGCTGCTTCTGAGCTTGAACAAACAATCAGAATCGGAACCACTTTTATTGCCACAGTATGCAAGTTACATACGAGGAATTTGTCTTAGTGTCTGTATGCAGCGTAGCGGTCAGATCAATATACAGAGATAAGAAGTAGGAAAGCTAGCTAGCTAGCTAGATAAGAAGTAGGAAAGGAGGGAATCTGGAGCACCGTCCTTGACCAATTAAATGCCTTTATTCGGTGCAGAGTATACTGTTGTGTAATCTTGCGAAAAAAATCTGCAAATTGTCAACAGTGGTTCTAAGTTGAGATGCAAATATAAGCAATTTAATTTCACCTAGACAAATGTGTTTTTCCTTCATTTCACCCCTATGATGGGGTCAACCGAAATACAAATAAACTAACAAAACCAATTCAATGGCTGGTTTTATAGATTACTAGACTTCATCCAGTATACATCTGGAAAATCTACAGTGTTTTTTTTTTACCAATATTTTTTATATAATCGTTCCTTTTCAGTGTAAAAAAAGAGAGGCTATACTGTGATCATGTCCACATTCTCCCGTCAGTGGGTCGGCTCCTGGATTTGTTTTAACAAAATGATCAAGATAGTCCCTGCTCTCTCCTCGCTTTAGGAGGGAGTTGTTTATTTTTCCATCAAGTTTGAACTATCCAAATCCATGTGTGATTGTGCTTTATAGTGTATTATTATCCCAGTAATAAAAAAAATATAAATATATACTTTCACTCTCTCAATGCATTATTACATGTTTTTTTTTTCTCTCTCTCTCTCTCTCTTCCCTCTTAGAGTGACAAAAAACCTCCCGTTCCGCAGTCGGACCATGCCTACCCAAGAGTGTTTCCACACATTCATCAAGGCCATTTTCTATGTGGGCAAAGGCAAGCGCTCACGTCCCTACAGCCACCTGTACGAGGCTTTAGACTACTTCAAAGGGGACAAGACCTCCAAGGTAAGACAGCCTGTACTGGACAGTCTACACACTCTGTGAGAATTAGGTGTTAGGTTCTCCTGAAGGCAGTACTAGAAAAACATCAGAGGGGAATCACTTCTAATTAAAACACAAAAATGACTTCTTTTTTTTAGGAAAACTGATATGCAAGAAAGATATGATTATACAATTATGATACAATACACACACTTTAGGCAATGCATTTTGAGTGGATACATGGTTCCTCAGGCAGCAGTCAATAAATGGTTTTCATTTAGTAGTTAAAGTAGTTAGTTAACGTAGTAGTAAATATATCCACCATTTAGAGAAAAGCTACACCATCGCTAGCAAAACAAAGTGAAACCAAAGTTACGCTACGACGTATTAAACTCTAAACAAGTGTCTGCAGTTTGTGTTCTTTTGTAATTGTGCCCTCAAGATCATCACTTTCAGCAATAGGACAATATTGACAGGTTAAAGGAAGACTGCAGATTTTCAACCAGCTTTGTATCATTACAATGTGGATAGTATAATGCAAACAAACATTGTTTAACTTCCCTCCAGTTTGCCTGCACCCAGTTAATTTGCCAACAAATGTCCTCCGGGTGACGCCGGAGGACACTCATTTCACACTCATTTTAAACCCCGCCCCTCCCCTCTCCCCTGTGTCAGAAACTGTGCTCCAAAGTGCAGCACATCCTGCAGGTGTGGCAGGCAGACCAGGGCGTCATCTCTCTGCACTGCTTCCAGAATGTTATCCCAGTGGAGGCCTACACCAGAGAGGCCTGCATGGTGGACGCCATCGGTGAGTACGGGGGGGGGGTTGCTTTAGCCTGATATTGATCACAGATTTCCTCCTTAAAGTTGTAATCACTCAGGGCGTTTACATGCACACAATAATCTGATGACTCGGATTATCAGCTTCATTTTATGCATTCAAACGTACTTCCTGGAACTATTCCCCCGCACTCACTATACATGTAGCTATGCAAGTAGCTATGCAAGTCACGCATTTTGGACTTCTGTTGGCGCCACTCTTCTTTATCACTCTGGTTAACAAGCCTCTCCTCCAATCACCTCCCAGGGTTGAAGATGCTGACCAATCAGAAGCGAGGGGACTACTATGGTGTGGTGTCCAACTGGCAGGCAAAGAAGAAGCGTGAGCTGGGAGTCCACCTGCTGTACCGGGCCATGCAGATCTTCCTGGCGGAGGGTGAGAGACAGCTCAGACCAGCAGACATCGGACACTAGCGGCCCCCGCTGGAGGGAGGGGTGAACTGCAGCACAGAGGGGAAGATACCACTAATCATCACTGTCATCTCTCCTCAGCTGTTTAAATGGGGAAACCACATGCAATCTTATTTGAGAATTTGTGAGACAGGCCTGTGCACGTTAAGCTGCCTACACAGAATCATGGAATCTAGTTTTGTTTGTTGTTCAGTCAGAAAAAATCTGATCCCCACGAGTTAAAACTAGAACTTTGTACTAAGACAGTTTTACACTCATGGAAAAGAAAATGGGTAAATTAATAAAATATCCTGGAAATAATAATCATAAGGCTGCAGGTCCTTCTCTCAGAAGTCACTACAAATAAGTACGGTATTTCAAAGTGATTTTTCAGAAACGCTCTTCCCAGACAAACATTTCCCCCAGACCGATTAGTAATAATGACTTTTCCAAATTGATCCACCACTATATTCAAATGTCTTAAGCAGCATAATCATATCAGGTGCTGCCACATTACGCGTTCACATAATGTGCATAATGTCTTGTAAAATGCTTAGGAGGATGGTATTACACGTTGAGCAGGCTTGGCAGCGAGCCAAAACACTGTTTGTCACTAGACATCAGTTAGATGTCAAATAGTGAAGGTGGCTGGTGTCATTCAGGGACATACAAGCTCCTGTCCTTTTTCAGTGTATATGGATAAAGTAGAGTCAGTAACGCAAAGGTTTGTAGGCATTATACTTCCTCTAAATAATTTGATGATGATTATTTGTTTGCAAATTGCAAGTCTAGATTTCCTTTTCATTTGTCTGTCTGTGCCTTTTTTTTGTTTTGTTAAAATGTGTGGCAGCTAATGAAATGAATCCATCCACTAGCATTAGCTACAGTATTTGTACATAGAGTATATAATTGTTTTGAAACTGTTGATGTAATGAGAAGCTATGTAAGCAGTAGGATGTTTGAGTATTTCTCTAGGAAAGCACTTGGGAGTCGATGTTCTCGGTTGGGCAGAGCAGTATGCTGTCTAAGCTTGTAGAGAATTTGTGTTGTAAAAAGAAAATGAAATTTGTTGTTAGAGTAAATAATGTGCATTTTACATTGTGTAAATTTTAGCTCACAGTCCCTTGTCGCAAGTAATGGTTTACATCCCCAAGTCCCCAATGTTGAAAATCATGGACTAGAGATCAGCAGATCAGGGAGTAGGATGTTTATGGCATTGATGCTTTTTATTATTAAATCATTTGAATAGTAGAATGAGTAGACCTCATCTCACATAGCCATAGAAATCAAATTAATAATGTCTGATATAGATTATGTTGACATCTTTTAATCCGTGACATATTTCCTTCACATGCAACAACAATACATGATATAATGATGTTCTCATAGGTTCCTGTATTGTCTTCATATTACTGTATTTTCATTATGTATTTTTTGTAATGCTTTATCTGCATGTTCCTTCGCTCCTTTATTTTCTATCATGATCTAAAAATACAGAAGACATGAACTTGAAGTAGGTGGGTCTTTGGTCTTTTTTTATGTCATGTTCTCTGTCTCCCTCTAGTGGACAGAGGACATCATTACTTGTTCACCAGTCTGCAGTTGTCCTCTTCGTCTCTCCCCAGACTCAAATATTATGTTGAATCGCTGAGCTCCACATACATAAATTAGTCTGTACCACTTCACAGTCCCCGCTGCTGTTTCGAGGGAGGGGAGGGGGGGGGGGGGGGGTGCAATTGAGTGACTGACAGCCAAGTCGTAGGACCAATGAGAGAGTGGTTCATTGTGATAATATTGGTGTTCTCAAGATTTACACAATGAGATTTTTTGATAAATAATCATCAGTGACATAATGACTAAGTGGGTAAAGGTAAAGCCAAATAATAGAGCAGTCTGGTGAGTTCAGAAAATGACCTGAACCTGAACCTGAAATCTCACCTGTCAATATGACAATATTGATATATCAATACCTAATTGCCCAGCCCCTGAGGCCGCGCTCGGGGCTGGAACCCTAGTCTAAAACAATCTCAATAAGACTGCATGATTCTCAGTTTCTAAATTCAAAGCTACTGCAATCATTTGAACCTTGGTTTATCTTACATTGTTTCATGTAGGCTAATGGTAACAGAATCCATGGGCATTATTCCATGTGTTTGCATACCATCAAGGTCCAATTTGTAAGATTCCTCCACAACAATACACAAACACAAAGTCACAAAGTTTTGATACAACTGTTGCTAAAAGATTGTTTAAATAATCATACTGCATCCATCTTTAAGTCAGTGGGCCACACCTTATAGAATAACACTGTGTTTATCTCTATGGGATATAGACGGTATAGAGATAAGCACTGTGCCTATCTCTATGGGATTTAGATTGCATAGAGATGAACGGATGGTTATGATGTAACCCAGGTTTCCTGAGGGGAGACTTCTCTCCCTCATCAATTCCATTACCTAATCCAGCGCAGCGCAGCACAAGGGTTGATCAAGGGTTATATAAAAGTGTCAATGCCCATTTACTAGGGGTGTCACGATACACTCAGTTCACGATACGATACGTATCACGATACTGGGTTCACGATAACGATACGATACGATACGATTTTAACAATATTTTTTTAAACTTGAATAATGACAATATATGACTGGAAAAGTAGTATTTTATTTGAAATGCACAAATACAAAACATGCTGTTGTGGGAAATTGTTATTACAATAACAACTAGAAAAAACATGAGATTGGAGATAAGGCTTATCTTGAAATAGAATGAGTTACACTGTCACTTAGATTTACTTTGAACTAAAAGGTTTCTCAGCAGTATAAATTCTCATTATGCATCTTCAGTTTTTCTTCAAACTCAAACAACAAGACTTTTCTTAGTCTATTTTTTATGCATCTTCAGTTTTTCCTGTCAAGTAAACAGTTTTGCCAGAAACTCAATTGAATGGTTTCTCTCCTGTATAACTTCTCATGTGTCTCTTCAGAGACTTGTTCAACTGAACTACTTTCCACACATTGAACTTCAACAAACAAAGACGTTTCTTTGTCTACTTTTGAAAAAAAAAAAAAAAAAAAAAGTTTTTTTTTTTTTTTTTTTTTTTCACGATATGAGATTTCATCTCAACGATACATATCGTGACGTTTTACTATCGCGAAATTTCGTGGGACGATATATTGTGACACCCCTACCATTTACTCATTCTAACACAAGAGTGACATGTATTTGAAATGAAATATGTATCAGTATGTGGTGTTTGCCCAGCCCTTCATTGGGAAATGCAGCTTTATGGAGTGGGATCACGTGGAGATGGTCTTCAGAAACTTTGATGAGATTGACAGTAGTTTGGAAGAGGAGTGCACCACTAGGTGGAGACATGCATCCATACCAGTGTTGATTTCGTAGACGAAAACTATGAGGAAAAATGTTAGTCGTCTACCTATTTTCACTGGTGAAAACTAGACCAAAAATGTTAGGGAGGGACGAATTGGGAAGAGATCCAATCAGAAGAGAAGAATAAGTTAAACATCTGTGTCTGTATTGCACATTCAAACCTTAAAACAATTCCAGAATAACAGATGAATATATCTTTACAATAAGTTTGGAAATTCTAATGAATAGTTACGGTTTTCTTTGACTAAGATGAGATGAAAATACTTAGACACTTAGTTGACGAAAACTTGACTAAATAAAATCAGGATGAGGTTGACTAAATATGATAAGAGCTTAAGAGGAAGGGAATTATAGCTCACTCAGATAAACATGTGAATGTTGTGTGATATGCAAAGGTTGTTGGTTCAATCCTAGCCTCAGGCAATTTCTTAAAAAGTACTAACATTATAAGCTGCAGCAGTGATCCTTCTTTATCATCACGAGTAGTTTGAACACTGATATAAATAAGCTGATGAAGGAGACTAGTCAGTCCCTGACTCTAGCTCAACTCACTGGTACAAATCTCACCTGTCTCACTCTTTATGCTGTGTTATTGTCAGTGTGAATACAGTGTGTAGAAATCAGAAGTTTAACTCCCAACAGCTCATAGCTCAGTCAGCTGAGTGGCTGTGTCACTGTCGCTGTCTGACAGGTAGACTGTTTGTTCGATTCCCAATGGAGGAGACATATTACATACAGCACTGCCCTGTCTTTAACATCACCAGCGTAGCGCCTCCTACAGGCAGATACACAGAGCGACACAGCGCCTCCTACAGATCCACAGAAATGGACACTGTGGACAGACTGCAAAGAGATCCAGACATGTCTAGAGCAGTTTTTCAAAAAGTTATTTTTACGCCTAGCGGCAGCCATAGCAACACCCACGGCCAAAACCTACTTCCAGTGTCAGTAAAATTTCAGCTCTCTGTGGTTTTCTGTCTCATAACCCTCAGCTCATGTCTCTGCAGAGATCAGGGGGGGAGAACAGCCCCCCCCTTAGCTCCAGGTAGTGGCAGCGGAGCGGGAATCGAACCCACAACCTCTGGCCCCGGTGTCTCTGTGCGTATTATTCCTTCACACCACCAGCTGCCCTTCACACTCACAGCTCTTCTCCGGGCGCTCTTGTCTCTTCCCTCTGCCTGTCACCATTCAAAACTGACTGAGGGTCGAACCCACGACCGCAAAAGTGGCTGAGATCTCAATATTGCCAGGCAGCAAGTACACTCTCTGTGCCACCAAGTCAGACTGATTGAATGAGGTTTTCTCAGGGCTTTAAATGACTCTTTCCTCTGGCTGTCGGCATACAAAACTGACTGAGGATCGAACCCACAACCTCAAAAGTCACTGAGGCTCAAACCCACAAAGCTCCAAACTGCTAGACAGCAATCCAACTCTCTGAGCTAGTAGGTCATAGTGATTAAGACTAGAAGATTAAAGTATAGTCTTTATGCATCTTAAAATATGTTTTGAAGAGACCTTTTCAGTTGAATAGTATTTGAATTATATTAATATGATGTGAGTTTCTATTCGCCTTGCACAGAACACCTTTTACTTTTATACTTGAGTACATTTCAGAGCCTGTACTTTTTTCCTTTTACTTGAGTAATTAAGTTGAATCAGTACTTCTGCTTTACCAGTCTTTTTTTTTTACACAAATAACTGTACTTCTACTTAATCAGAGCAACAGTGTGATTAGGCTACATTTGGAATGACAAGAAAAAATTACATTTCTGTGCAATAGGCTAAGTAGGCCTAAATAACTCAGATATAGGGTTTGCTATTGTAACGTTCCATATAATGAAGTATCTCATGCTTGTTGATTTAATGATTGTTTTGCACCTGCTGCTCACGTTTGAGATACTTCTGGCTCGCCTGGAAAGAAGGTGGGAGCAGCCGAGTACAGTACAGTCAGCCAATCAGAGGCAGAGAGGGGCGGGTCATGCCTTCACCTAGCCTTCGCCATCATGGGGAAAAAAAATATCGCATACAGACGTGGTATGCGTGCTAACAGGTGAGCTACCAGGAGGCACTTGTGTAAATATAATTTAACTTAATTTATTATTTAGTGTTATTTAAAAAAACTATGATTATCTGCACTGTCAAAAATATTATTATTATTATTATTATTATTACTCTGTTTAAAATATACATACTACAGCATGCGCTGGGACGCGTCATCAGTGATGTTAACTGGGGTCGTAAGGAGTTTCGGGTCTGTCAACTTCATACACCCTCGCCCAGTAGACCCAGCCAAAGCCGATTAAGACCCTGACCCGCGTCCCAGAAGCAGTCGCTCACGGATCAGCCTTCCTATATCACGCCCAATCCGCTGCAATAGAGTTAGTGCTACACCGCAGTATTGAAAGACCCTTCGGTGCATGGAGGTTCTAAGGCCCTGTGGGTGACTCCAGGCCGGGCTCCTCCTTTGTCTCACCAGACCCTCCCGTGGAAAAAGGCAATCCTACCATGCCGTACCATGGGCAGGGAGGATGCCTCAAGAAGGCCTGTGCGCTGCACGTCATTCACCTGCAGCAAGCACCTCGCTCTAGCCTGAAGGGCCCCAGGCTGCGCCGATCTTTGCACAGATTTTCAGGAGGCGTTTGTATACCTAATTGTACCTATTTCCATTTTTATTTAAATACAATTAACTTTGCTGCCACAAAAAGGACAGATTAAACTTCAGTTTGTGCACATCGCAGGTTAGAACTCACAACCTCTCTCTCTGAAGGCAGCTGACATACACAGTGAACCACAAAGGCATGGCCACTGATGCTGTATTTCTCTCTGTATGACTTTTGAAGTGGCTGACCAGAGGTCAAAAGGATATATTTGAGCTTTTAGTCAATTTAGAAATAGTTAAGTAGCTAATCTGTGGGCACTTTCTTCTCTTTCCTCTGGCTGTCCATTGAAAACTGACTGAGACTCAAACCCACAACCTCAAAAGCCATTGAGCGCTCAATACTGCTGGGCAGCAAGCTAACTCTCTGTCCCATCAGGTCAGACCTCTTAAAACTGGTTTTCTCAGTGGTTTTCACTCTTTCCTCTGGCTGTTGCCATTCAAAAGTGACTGAGGGGTGGGCTGACTGTCTGTAGGCTCTGTCAGCCAGTGTGTTGGTTTGAGGAACATCTTTTCTCCATCGGGAATCGGAATCGAACCAACACTCAGCCCTTCATGCAGAGACAGAGAAACAGCTGCTCATCCAGCTGAGCTGTTCCTCAGTGTGGGTGTTGACATTTGATTTCTCCAAGTTTTCATACTGTTGTGTCAATAAACTCAATTAAGAGGCATATTTTAGCTGGCATTGCGCATTTTTGTAGGCTATTATATTTTATTTCACATGTACATTGTCAATTTAATGCTTTATTTTACAAAGTAGTTTGAAATACTTTTTCTGCGTAGCTTGTAGTTTCCTAAACTACATTTCTCCCAGGGTAACTTTGCTGTAGTTTCAACTACTTCAATGGTGAAGTAGTTGGTAGCTTCCTAAGCTATGCTTTCAAAGTAGCCTCCCCAACGCTGGTAGTTGATTAGTTACTCTTATACTGAGTAGTTCATGAATACTGAATCATTACTTATTTGATGTGATGATTCAGTACTCATAAACTACTGAGTATGATGCATCACTTTACAATAGGGTACACAAAAAGAGTAACTAATGGTCAGGTAATAATTAAGTAATGAGTAACTAATAATAAACTACTATACTCACAAACTGACCATTAACTAATGAGTAATTACTCTACCAAAGAACTAACAACTAATCATGAACTAATGATTAACTACTATACTCACAATGTGACTTTAACTAATGATGAACTAATATATTCACAAACTAAAATATATTAATCATTAACGGACAATTAACTACTCTACTCATGGAACTGACTACTCAGGAACTTAGATACTAATCATTAAGTAATGACTACCTACTCATTAACTATGATTAACTAGTGATTGACTGACAAATTATTCATTAGCTACTCATTAACTCATTAACATAAACTGTTAGTTAATGATTAGTTTACTAGTAACTACTACATTATTTGTGCACGTTATTGTAAAGTGTTACCAAAAGCTCTTCAGTTACTGTTACAATGACTCATTGGGTTATGTAGATTTACAGCTTCTAGCTCGTGGTTAGTCGATTATATTCTAGCAAGCATGCTATCTATAAACAAGTGGATCTCCTCTGCTCTGGTGGCGGCCCTGAGGCTGACTGACCTTACTAAGCCATGACATTATCTGACTAGACGTGGCCGCATATCTCGCCTGGATATTTACTCTACCATGCACACATTTCACAATTTGAATGCTTAAGATAATGTTCTGCCAAATGTTATTGCTTAAATATGTAATATAAAGCGGCGAAATGTATCTGAGATCTAATTTAAAAGGATGGCGATACTGCATATTTCCCAGTGCTATATTGCAGAGCTATTTTGAAGGGTGAAGATTAGTTTCACCTTTCACCCCTTGTGCAAATGTGAAACTTAGAAGAGTAGATCAGATCAGTGGGGTTTTCCATGGCTATGCACCGGTGCTACAGATACTGTATCAGCTCTTTACTTTAAACTGGAAAAGGTACAGTGTTGACTGGGGAGGACAGCAGTATTCAGAAAGCAGGATGTCACCCAATCAGCCTTTGAACGTGTCTAACTAGCACGCTCCGATCATACAGACCATAAAGTCAACCACACTAGGAACAAAACATTATGGAAAAACCAACTCTATTGTGCCACTATGGGTAACATAATAGTCGTATATAAATGTGTTATGTGAACAAAGGGGCAGATAATTAACCTGGCAAGGCAACTGGATTCGCGCGGGATCATTTGTTAGCTTAGGGGTTTAGCAGATAATTACAGAGATAGTATAAATAAATGTCTGTGATTTGCACGAGAATTATTTAAGTCTGAAATTAGACGGAAAATGTGTCAATAAATAATATAAAAAGACAAATTAATAAAGGCCTTACATGCAGCACTTGTTAATTAGGCTTTGGGTCAATTCAAGGAATCTGATTCTCAACACGAATTGAAACATCTTTATTGCTTATTCATGTCTGTACAAGTGTTCTTGCTGAAAGCCATAACACATTTGCAGGGGTTGATGGTTGTGTACAGTATGTTCTTTCGGTTTTGGATCGGTTGACTGCTTGAATAGTTTGTTGTGGTTGAGTGTATTTGTGTGCTATATAATTGTATTTTATTGGTCTGTGTATGTGACCAGGCTACTAAGTTGTTGAATGAAGACACATCTCTAAAGAAAACAATCTTAGACAAAAGAGTACACTATGTTTCATGGCCCCTACTGCAACTATGTTAACCATCAAGAAGACTTAGTTACAGGATACCATTACTAAATTGATCACACAAAGCATTTTGTGCTAGTCTCCCTCTCTCTAACCCTATATATATATATATATATATATATATATATATACACATACATATCTATACATACACACACACACACACACACACACACACACACACACACACACACACACACAGCAATAACACATACCGGTATATGACAGTTTATAACACATACCAGTATATGGCAGTTTCAATCCGTTTCCGAATGGTTAAACTGAAAGGATTTTGACAGTACTGTATCCTGTGCTACACCACTTTCACATCTCCTTTGACCAAACAAAAAAAAGAACCAGAGACATCACTGAAGGTTTGACTGATAACATTTATTTGATAAAATACAATACACAAACCAAACCAGCATGCAGTATTGTAACAATCACAATCATACAATTAATCTGAGGAGACATACCATACATTACTCACCATTGTTTCCAAATGGGATATCCACCATTTTAAACAAAAATACGTTCTTGCAAAATGATTATTAGTGCGGTAGTTACCAGGGTTGACAGAATAATCACTTTTACGAGTGAATCGTCTTTATTTCAGAGGTATAAATTGATGAACTTCAGGAGATAATTTTTCTCCAAAAATGTTACCTAGCATTTTGCAACTTCTCATATGCAATACTACTTTCTGGTGCAACAGCCGCTACATTATTGCTGTATTTTTGTTCAAGAGCCCATTTTTACAACTCTGTTAGACATTTATGAGGCCCTATGCGAAGCAAGTATTGTTACTACTGTACATTCGTCATGTATTTTTCTCAAGGGTCATTCCCCCCCCAGCCCCCCAACTAACTCTTGCATCACTTCCCCCACCCTCTGCGTCTATAGTAACATTAGGACCCCCCCCCCCCACACACACACACACACACACATAATACACACACATTCGTGAGTGAGATACGTTCTGAACTGCCTGTCAATTTACATTACCTGCACGCGCCTTTTGTAGAGCGGGAAGGGAGGTGGGCAGAGAAATACATAAGGACATCATCAGCATATCGTGACGCGTACACCTGGTGACGTCGGCCGTGGAAATCTGGGACACAGTTGCATTCATCGTTCAGTGAGCTCTTCCATATAGTTAAACCCACCGACAGCAATGAATGTTGATTGTGACCTTTGCTGTGGTTTGGAGGCTGGACGTTTTTCTTTTCTTTTCTTCTTTCTTTCTTGTATTTGCAGTTTGGGGGGGAAAGGGAGGATAAGGCGCTAGGTAGGGATGCACGATGATATCGGCACATCGTCGGTATCGGTCGATAAAGGTTTAACGAATGGAAATGAAAATGAAATGCATCGGCCCGAAACGAACATTTCTGCCGATATGAGATAATGCCCAATTATGGCATGTTTACATAACCTACGTGAAGTAGTTTTATTTTGCCCGGTGAATGTGTACATTTTGAAAAGCATTGTATTTATGCCTGCATCTGCCAGTGGGCCATCACGATAAGAGTACGTAGGCATAATATTGTGTTAATTACACTACAGGAGAGACTTGATGTTCTCTGAAATTAAGTGGGAAAAAAATGCATAGGCTACATATCGGGATGTATCGCAATTAGCCAAAGCAGTTGGAAAATATCGGCATCTTGAATATAGGCGGGAAATCCAATATCGTGCATCCCTAGGGACAAAGTCTTCTTCATGTGATTGTTCAGGGAGTCGTGTGTGTGTGTGTGTGTGTGTGTGTGTGTGTGTTAGTCTATGCATGCGTTTCTCTCTTCTTTTTGTGAAGACATTGAGAGACAAGGGCTGGCCACAGGGTACAATCAACGGTCGATGGTTTTTTCAATTTAGCTGAAAACTCACCGACAGCGTTGAATGTTCACTGGGGCGAGCGCAGACCCCTGACGGTGAGCTGGGATGACAGTCTGCTTACAGATGCAGAGGAGACAAGACTTCTCCGTGGGCAGAGAGAGGCTTCTAACTCTCTCTCACAAACCATCTCTCTCTCCTCCCTCTCTCTCTCTTTCCGTCTGTTAATCCCCCTTTCATTCCCTCGGAGCAAGAAGGACACTGAAAAACTCACGAGTGTTTTGCCCTCCAACCGTCTTGGCAGACTCCATTTTGGCTCATCAGATGACTATCTACAGATTTAAAGATTCAAACTAATATGCTCCATTTCCATAGCCATTAACATGAGCAGTGTTGGTTCACCTGCTGATAGCTATAAAGGAGTCAGTCAGAGAACAAGCTGCTTTTTCTCCACACTCTTTGCACCTGGTGTCAGCCTGTACCTGAGGAAGGGAGACAGAAAAAAAATTGATTTATTCCAGGGATCAAACATGGCGTGATAAATCAAATGGAATTCATGAATATATGGCCTCGAAAATTGGTGCTGGGTGTCTGTCATTTCAAATAAAACACATCCATGATTTATTAGATTTATTATCAAAAGAGCTTCACTAGTCTGTGCCCACCATCACCATCACCACCACCCCCACCACCACCACCGCTACAACAGCCCTAGCAAAAAAAGCAGAATGGGCTTTGCCCACAGCCGTTCCTAAATAAATGGCAATTATTTGGGCTTGTCACCGGCTGTGAGGGCTGTGGGAACACATTTTGTTTTCGCTGCTAAGTAGCGGTTAGAGGGGGGAAGTCATCTTGAAAGTCCTGAGTCATAGCGGGTTTTAGTCAACACAGCAGCGGAGTGGAGCTGTGGCTTATCATGGTCATGTGCTGTCCTGGCCTCCAGACAGACTGCAGCATGCCTCGAGGTGGAGGACGAGGAAGGCACCGGCTGTGAAACTCTGTCACCGTCACCTCGCCAAGATCGATAGCATCTGCTGTTTTCGCTATGATGTGGCAATGCGGAGAGACTTGGCTCCCCCCCCCCCCCCCTTTTTTTCTTGCACTAATACCCGTAAACGCGACCGTCCGCCATCTTGCACAAAAGATTGTACTTCCACAGTGCTGAATCATAGTTGCTCACCCTGATGAGAAAAGCCAGCAGTGTTTGTGACCGGGACAACAATGAAATGCCACAGAATTGCTGCGGCAATGTGAGCCCATGGGACAATTAAAGCGTGGCGCTGAGTCAAGATGCGGTCGGGTGATTAACGTGGGATGTGGCCGCGTTTACGGGCTAGTGTAAGCAGTGACTAACATCATGTGGCAGATTTCTCATCTCCTGCGTCATCATATTCATTCCACTCAGAAGCCATTGAGTTAAAAAAAAGTCTAAGAGTTACATGGCACTCCTAAATTAACCTGACATATTTGAACATTTTCATACTTATTTTTCTACCACATCACAGTGAAGAATGTCCTGCTCCTCTTCCTCAATGCCCCCACCAGCCCCAGAGTGAAATGTTATATGGTCTCTCCTCATTCTAAATATAGCTGAATCACTTGATTTGATCAAATAAAATGAATGCCGGATCTGGAAGAGGGCGTGACTTTGGCACTCTAACCGCTTCTCTTTTTCATCATTTCCTGTGTATCCCAGTTAAGGCGACTTCTCTTCTTTTTTATTTCGAGAAGCTTTTCAGTCCTGAACCGAACAACAACATGAGGATAAATCTCAAAACTCAAAATAGCTCAATGAAAAAAAGCAACAAACAGTTTGCTAGCCGCTGACGCCTCGTCTCATCTCCCAAACAAAAAGCACAGTCCTTGCTGTGAGCGCCGCCGCCAAACTCCGCCTCTCCACTCTCCCGAAAAGCCATTTGAGTGACAGCGTTGGAATTGACAGAAGTGGAAGAGGAGACATGCTGCTTTATAAGGTCTTCTCTGGCCGCAGGACCAGGGCAACAGTGGGAAGAGAGACGCGCGAGAGAAGGGCCCCCAGCTGACAATCTGGCCCTAATCTGAATGACAAGGCCTGCACATCTCATGCAAAGCACCCCGGGTGAGGGGGTGGATGGGTAGATGATGATGGGGCTATGGGGGGAGAGAGCAATAAGAAGAGACAGCGAGAGAGAGAGGGGGGGGGAGGCAGGGTGTCCCTTCCTTCAAACATGCTGGCCTTAATGGCATGGACAGCTCTGACATTTCACCACTGAATCATTTCTAGCTAAGTGGATGCGGGGGCTTGGTGGGGGGAGAATTGTGACTTGTAAAATTTTCGGGAGTCATTTTCCTTTTCTGGGTTAAATCTAAAGAGCTTTGAAGAAGACCTAGAGGAAAATCGAAGACGGGGAATAAAGCTGATCATAGATAGGACATGGCTGATTTTGACCGATGGGTGGAACAAACAACTTGGTGGACTGAAGAACCGAGAAGCGGGCTTGTGACTTGAAGGTTGGCTTGGTTTGAATCCCTGGGCAGGAAAAGTGATTAGCTAACACCCAAGCTGCACCGATTAATCGATTATTTGTCAACTATTAAATGAATCGCCTATTTTGATAATTGATTAATTGGTGGACTTTTTTAAACAAAAGAAAATCGAAATTCTGTGATTCCAGCTTCTTAAATGTGAATACTTTCTGGTTTCTTTACTCCTCTATGACAGTTAATTGAATATCTCTAGGTTGTGGACGACATTTTAGAATGTTATCTTGAGCTTTGGGAAACACCGATCAACATTTTTCACCATTTTCTGGAACAACTAATCGATTAACCGAGAAAATAATCAACAGATTAATCGACAATGAAAACAATCGATGGTTACAGGCCCAGCTAACACTCTCCCTCCTTTACCAACTACTGCCGAGGTTCTCTTGAGCAAGAACTCAACCCCCAGCCGCTTCAGTGAGGGCGTAGAGGCCTGTGGTTGGACTGAGCAACTCCCAGGTGGGAATTTGTGCAACTGTATTGTGTGAAGCAGAGCGTTGCTGATAAAGAGCATATATGCTGAGCAAACCTTGAATGAATGAAAGCGAGAAAAATGTATAAGAAAAAAAAAATGCAAGCGGCGATAACAATGGCGAACCGGCGAAACAAGCTTGCGTAACAGATACCGTCAGAGTGTCACAATGACATGTATCACGGACCCTGTCAAAACAGCTCGGTAACTCCAGAAAGACAAATCATACGGGGGTGATCGCATTTCTCCAGAATGACAAAGGAGACGTCGACACTGGCTATCACAGTAGCGTGTGAATATCACGCTTTTTTAACCTTCCGAGGATCTCCTTTCACCTAAAGAGGTTGAGACAGGGTGTGGGTCCAAAACAGAGATGGGAAGTAACAAAGTATGTGTACTTGGTACTTAGAATTTTCAGGTATCTGTACTTTACTGACAACCATTTACTTTTACTCCCTACATTTTAACATAAATATATCTGTACTTTCTACTCCTTGTAGATCGCACAATGTAGCCTAATGAGGGAGAAGGAATAGATGTCATTTTGAGGACTTTAATGAAATAACTGGACATTTTTGTGGAAAAAACACATGACACAAAGTTTTGTCCATCTCAAAACATTTTTGGAGGGGATCTTTTAAGTTTAATAGTCTTCAAATTATATTAATATGACGAGAGTTTTACTTAGCTTTGCACAGAAACAGCCGGCAGAAATACTTTTAACTTTTGGGTACATTTCAGATCATGTATTTTTTTTTTTACTTGAGTACATACATTCAATCAGTACTTCTACTTTTACCAGTCTTTTTTTTTTACACAAGTAACTGAACTTTACTTGTAAAGAATGTGTGTACTTTTCCCCTCTGGTCCAAAACCTCAGCCAATCAGAGGAGAGGACATTTTATGACAGCTGTAGCAGGGACAGGAGTGCCGCACAGCCTCCTGGGTGGACCAGTTCTTCCCTCGGGCTACACGGTCTGAAGATTTCCTGACTTGTGGGTTTTGTCTCGACAGGATTCTTCCTTCCTCTATCTGTAGCTATGATACGTTGTGATATCTGTCATCTGTAATCAAAGCTGTGAAATGTTGTGATTAAGTCAAATGTGAATTAGGTGTGTTTCAATCAGCTGGGTTGAACCAAATAAATGGAGACACTTTGAAGAATGTATCAGTTTTGGGTACGTTGCTATTGTCCTTTAGTGTCAGCTAATTTTGGCCATATAATATCCTACTACAGAATGAGGAAAACCCTGTCGGCCAGCAATCAATGTGATGCAGTAAGCATGGGAGAAACAACATGGATGACATTTTTTTTGGAAGCTGGTGGACAGATTTTTTACCAATTGAATCATCCCTCAGGTTGAGATTCATCATTATTTAGTCAACATTCCATCAGTACTCATCACCAAGTGCTTGATCCACGCAAACAAGACAAAACAAACAAAATCGGATTCATTCAAGCATTAAAAAATGTATCTTTGTGATCATTTTTATTGAAATTTGTGAACCAGTTTGTGCTCACCTACAGTATTCTAATTCAGTTTGCATAAATATGCTTGGATGGAAGCCAGCTTATGTCTCTCTCCCTCTCTTGGTGTGTGTGGGTCTCGCTCACTCTCCCTGTGTGTGTGTGTGTGTGTGTGTGTGTGTGTGTGTGTGTGTCTCTCTCTCTCTCTCAGGAGGTGGCAGACATTCCTGGTGAGTGTGCTGTGAGTTGCTGTCTGCCTGCAGGTACAGACCAGCCTGTCTGCAGATCTCACACCACACACACACACACACACACACACACACACACACACACACAGCCCGTCTGCAGACATCACACTGCAACGTGATCTGTTAGCTGCCTGACTTAATGCTCACCTGCTCACTCACCGCCCGCCCTCCGGCTGTGTGTGTGTGTATATGTGTGTGTGTATGTGTGTAGGCTGCGTCCGACTCTTCACAGCTGGAATGGCGTCTCTCTCATTGCCTCGTGCCCTGCGATTATGCATGCGCGTCTGTGCACACACACACACACACACACACACACACACACACACACACACACACACACACACACACAGGAGAGAGAATGATAGATGGACTGTTATTACACGGACAAGACATTTGTGAATCTACCAGCTATGGAGTGATAGCAAACATGCAGTGAACACAGTAAAGGCCACAACAGACTCATCCGTCAGAGCCTTGCCCCGCCCTCCCCGTACGACGGCGGGTGGAGCGCCGTCATGCGGGGAGGGGGCGCTCCAAAATGTAACTCAGCGGCGCGATACGTGCGTGACGTCAGCTGCACGAGAGTTGTGATTGGCCGTTGCCTTGGGCCTGTAACAGAGATCTCCGAGGTAGTCCAGCCAGACCTGATGTGATTGAGTCCTTACCGTCCTCATCGTCGTAAAATGTCGCATTCAAAGCATGACGTTAGATTATAACGAACTAGCAGCTCCGGCTGCCCATGCTGGGGGGGGAAATGCAATCCTGGGTCGTGGAAGGCAATTTGGATGCAGACGATAGCATCATATTATGGTTTGCATTATGTTATTTAATCCTCAGATTGTCACTGGGCTGATAGAGAGACTGACTGTGTATAATCCCACACACACACACACACAAGCAGAGGTCTGACTCCAGCTGGAGGGGGGCCCTTGCCAAACCTGCAGGCAGGCTGTCTGTATTCCTATTCATCACACACTCTGACTGGAACTGACAGGACACACACACACACACACACACACACACACACACACACACACACACACACACACACACACACACACACACACACACACACACACACACACACACACAGCTGGGCAAAAAGAAAAGAAAAATCCTACTTGTGAGTACCGTACATCAATATTTCAATGGCAACCTTCTATCCTCCTGATTTGAAAATGCAGGACACTCTAGCTCTGCTGCGTTATTTTCCCTTTGACTTGTTTGCTTTTTGCCTCCTTTCTGTAACTGCTATTTCACAGCCAGCCCAGCGTGGTTTGTTTTGTGACTGTGAGCTACGTGTAGAAGAAGGAGCGTCTCGTTGTGAAAGAGAAATAGAGATGGTGGATGTGAAAGAGAGATGTAGACTAACAGCAGTGAATAGCGTCAGGAGATGCGAGAGAGGAGCCGACTGAGGAGAAAAGAGCCAAGTGAATAATAGCTGAGAGAGCGCAACGGGAGTGAGAGACATCGAAGAAGAGTCTCTCCCTCTCTCACACACACAAAGCCGAGAGCGACTCCGCGGGGGCGCCAAATAATAACCTTCCTTGTCATTATCATCTCTCAGCCCCCCCCAATCCCCCCCCCCCGCTCGTTTACAGTGCACTGCTAAGCGGCAGCATCAATAGACCCATCCATTAGCAGCCCGCCTCTCTTCCTCTCTGATTCTAAAGGGCGTTAATAGCCGGCGTTTGCCTGGCACGCACTCTGTCGCCGCCCCTCAGCCCACTGTTAACCAAGCTGGCCTCGCCACGCGCACCAGTCCAGGCCCACGAGGAGGAGGTTACCGTTTCTTGATTGGAATTTAAAAAAGTGATCATCTTTGATAACAGTCTGTCAGTGTTCAGGCTGGTGCAGTGGAGGTTAATTTGATAACAGTCTGTCAGTGTTCAGGCTGGTGGAGTGGAGGTTAACTTGATAACAGTCTGTCAGTGTTCAGGCTGGTGGAGTGGAGGTTAATTTGATAACAGTCTGTCAGTGTTCAGGCTGGTGGAGTGGAGGTTAATTTGATAACAGTCTGTCAGTGTTCAGGCTGGTGCAGTGGAGGTTAACTTGATAACAGTCTGTCAGTGTTCAGGCTGGTGGAGTGGAGGTTAATTTGATAACAGTCTGTCAGTGTTCAGGCTGGTGGAGTGGAGGTTAATTTGATAACAGTCTGTCAGTGTTCAGGCTGGTGGAGTGGAGGTTAATTTGATAACAGTCTGTCAGTGTTCAGGCTGGTGGAGTGGAGGTTAATTTGATAACAGTCTGTCAGTGTTCAGGCTGGTGGAGTGGAGGTTAATTTGATAACAGTCTGTCAGTGTTCAGGCTGGTGGAGTGGAGGTTAATTTGATAACAGTCTGTCAGTGTTCAGGCTGGTGCAGTGGAGGTTAATTTGATAACAGTCTGTCAGTGTTCAGGCTGGTGGAGTGGAGGTTAATTTGATAACAGTCTGTCAGTGTTCAGGCTGGTGGAGTGGAGGTTAATTTGATAAGGACAAAGGAGGCCATGCAGCGGTTGGCCTGATGCTAATGTGCTGCAGACACTCCTTATCTTATCTGCAGACATATTGAGCAAAGGATCAATGCCAATTAATTCAAGCTTTTGTTTATTTATGAACCGTTGTGGTTTTTGAAGTGCTCTCCACGCACACTTAACACACACACCTTTCCTCTTCACCAATCATATCAGGACAAAGTGGGAAACTAATCAAAACAAGAAGCCTATCTTCTTTAAGACTGCGTTTATACCTTGTTAACTCATTCAGTGCCAGCCACTTTTGGAGAACGGATGCTCCCAGTGCCAGAGTTTTCAGAGCGTTTTCAGTGATTTCTCGAGGCCCACAGAATATTGTGTGATATTACTATGTAAACACCGAACACGCACAAGAACGAGCTGGCTCTATTGTATCATCAGCAAAAAAAAGTTTATTGATACCATTTTCCGTTCTTTAGTTATGAGCCGGAGAAGATAGGTTGTTTTCAGCGTTTTCAGGCTTTTCAAATTATTAGCTGAGATAATCCGCCTTTTGTGAAATGCAGCATTTCAAGCACATTCACTGAGTCTGAAGATAATATTTTCTGATGTAGTGACGTAGTTGTTGTGTGATGCCCTGCGTGCACCACCCCCCTCCCCCCCTCCCCCCGTAAACTCCTCCCCACACTGCACACAGCCTCACGCAACCATTATATTTTCGGAGTGCTGCATTTGTGTGCTGCTGTCGGCTCTCAGCGCCACAGCAGGGAAGAGCCAACCCGGATTGCTGAATGGTTTGGCGTCAGGGGCTGCTTTCCTGTCTGCTAATCGGGTGGAGAAACTATACAGACAGACAGACAGACAGACAGGGACAGAGGGGCTCAGTTGTGAGCGCGGATTGACTCCTGTTCGGAGCCAATGTCAGCTCCCGCGACAGAGCAAATGGCTCTGGGAGCATGCATCGGGTTGTCTTTGATCCACGGCTTTTAGGCTGTTTCTCGGACCTGTCTCTAATCTAGACTGCACCGAGCAAGCACTGTCGCCACCTAATGAGTCCGTAAAATAGGTTATACACCTCCAATAGCTACTATAGTTGTACAGGAGCTGCGGAAGGCTTTGATCGACGTCCCACCGTCAAAAAACGCATTGGACGTCGAAGGACGTCCGTGGCATTCTACGTCACTATTTAATTGGACGTCGAAGGACGTCCATGGCATTCAATGAGTTAACCTCCTTCTCAACTGGGGCCGTTGTAATTGTAAATGCAAATTAACAGGCAAATCTATTCAGTTTAATGAACATAAAAATACCCCCCCCCCCGGTCTCCAGAATAATGAGAAACAGATAAGGAAGGAAAGGAAGGAAAAAGAGAGACAGAGGACACCCACTGTCATTTCAGCGTGCCATTTTTGGGCTCGGGGTGGGGTGGGACATGGGGGCTGGCTTGTGGGATATGGGGAGTGGGGTTGGGAAGGCTGGATATGGGGCGTGGGGTGGGATACAGAGGCTGGATATGGGGCTTGTGGGATATGGGGCGTGGGGTGGGATACAGGGGCTGGATATGGGGCTTGTGGGATATGGGGGGTGGGGTTGGGAGGGCTGGATATGGGGGGTGGGGTGGGATACAGGGGCTGGATATGGGGCTTGTGGGATATGGGGCGTGGGGTGGGATACAGGGGCTGGATATGGGGCTTGTGGGATATGGGGAGTGGGGTTGGGAGGGCTGGATATGGGGCGTGGGGTGGGATACAGAGGCTGGATATGGGGCTTGTGGGATATGGGGCGTGGGGTGGGATACAGGGGCTGGATATGGGGCTTGTGGGATATGGGGGGTGGGGTTGGGAGGGCTGGATATGGGGGGTGGGGTGGGATACAGGGGCTGGATATGGGGCTTGTGGGATATGTGGTTCGCCTGTTAAATGTGACTCATGGAGATTGGTTTTGACTGATGGAGATTACTAGCAAGAGGTGAAGCAGGCCACACACACAGCATGCAGCACGCATGACGGCACATACTGTACTCACAACCAGTCCTTATGCAAAATGACGTTATTTTGTATGTGCATTAACAGTTAGCTAAGATGCTAATTGAAGAGTTTTGTTGCAAAATGAGAAAAAAGTGACATGTGACTGTCTTTTTTTTAATCCAATGAACAGCAAGCTACGTTCAATCATGATAGCACCATTCCATAGTGATTCCATAGTGTAGCACAGCTGAAATATGGAAACAAAGTGGATGAAAGCTGGTGAAGATACATGCAGCACTGATACAGTACAGGAGCAGCGATAGCTATGGATTGAATAAACGGGTGGAGACGGGGAAAGCGTTTGACACTTGGTGCGACAAATGAAGGGAGCCGAGTGTTTATTCTGCACTGTGTGCTCAACCAGCAGAAACACACTGCTCTTCCCATATGGGCTACGTGTCAGACATACTGTAACACAGCTATGATGCACTCCCATATCTGACCACACGGGGAGTGACCGTTTCTGCTGCCGCTCAAGCAGCAATGACAGAGCGGAACGTGATCTGTCTTTCATTACATTACATTACATTACGTCATTTGGCAGACGCTTTTATCCAAAGCGACTTACAATAACACATTTTTGTCAGCAATAGAGCAATCAACTATGGAGCACAGTCTATGACAACTACAACTTCTGAAGGAACAGTGGTACAAGTTTAGGTTAGTTTTTTTTTTTTTTGAAAGAGAGAGAACGAAGTTAGATCAAGAAGGGCCCAGATGGAGCCTGTCTTTAGTCTTTTCCGAAAGATTGGCAGTGATTCAGCTGTCCTGACCGAAGGTGGAAGCTTTCACAATTTACCATCGTGATGATGGAAATCCATACGGGCAGCGCGCGAGGCGCCATGCGCACGGGATAGTAAAGCGTGTGCATGAATTAGTAAACTGTGCCCTGGAATTAGTAATCAGTGCGCACGCAGTCCTAAACCATGTCCGTGGATTACTAAACCATGTCCTTGGATTACTAAACCATGCCCGTGGATTACTAAACCCTGTCCGTGGATTACTAAACCCTGTCCGTGGATTACTAAACCCTGTCCGTGGATTACTAAACCATGCCCGTGGATTTGTAATTGATAACGTCAAACAGGGACATCACAGCGGCCCATGGAGTTGCATATTAACAAGCATGATGTATAGGAGTAAATGGGTTTCATATTTGTCACAAAAACACAATCTAATCATAAACTAGACGTACTGATGTGATTAATCAATGGTTATGGTTCACACATGGTCTAGGCGCCTAATGGCTATTACAGTTCACTATATGGAGCCATGCTGTGTGTCATGGCTCTGGCTCACTGTGTATATAGGCCTAAAAGTCCCTCTTTGAGCTTATCAATGTAGATATTACAACTCTGTGCACATGGTTTGCTAATCCATGGGCACGGTTTAGGAGGAAACTGTAAGAAAACAGTGGCCACTGATTTCCACCGTTATCCTTATTGCACTAGGGCAGTGGTTCTCAACCTGTGGTACGGGGACCACTGGTGGTACGCCGGGCTCCCTCCCTCTCTTACTTGCATGATGGTGGTCATTTCTGAGCTGGTAGTTGCTGTAAAAAGATTGGGAACCACTGCACTAGGGTTTATAGATTAATAATGCTGTGTGTTGAATATTCATTCATTCTGCACAGAGATTGGCAATTGTTTTTGTTGTTCTTTATTGGACTATATTCTTACCGATATAGACGAGTCTTAGAGATATAGACTAGTCTTAGAGAAATATACTAGTCTTAGAGATATAGACTAGTCTATATCTCTAAGACTAGTCTTAGAGAAATAGACTAGTCTTAGAGATATAGACTAGTCTTAGAGATATATACTAGTCTTAGAGTTATAGACTAGTCTTAGAGATATAGACTAGTCTTAGAGTTATAGACTAGTCTTAGAGTTATAGACTAGTCTAGAGTTATAGACTAGTCTTAGAGTTATAGACTAGTCTTAGAGATATAGACTAGTCTTAGAGTTATAGACTAGTCTTAGAGATATAAACTAGTCTTAGAGATATAGACTAGTCTTAGAGTTATAGACTAGTCTTAGAGTTCTTAGAGTTATAGACTAGTCTTAGAGTTATAGACTAGTCTTAGAGATATAGACTAGTCTTAGAGTTATAGACTAGTCTTAGAGTTATAGACTAGTCAGAGTTATAGACTAGTCTTAGAGAAATAGACTAGTCTTAGACAAATAGACTAGTCTTAGAGATATAGACTAGTCTTAGAGAAGTAAGTGCAGTGTGCTGACTAGCTTTAAGCCGTGTGGATAATGAGTTTGTTTTCCCATATCCACACTCTATTATTACACATCCACTCCTCTGACTCGGTGGTCTCTGATTCTTACCGTAAAAGAAGAGGTGTGTGTGTGGCAGGCTGGTGGTAGACCGCAGACAGACTCTCGGTGCCGTGTGTGTGTGTGTGTGTGTGTGTGTGTGTACAGTATATGTGTGTGTGTGTGCGTGTGTGTGTGTGTGTGTGTGTGTGTGTGTGTGTGTGTGTGTGTGCTATGTGTGCTATGTGTGTGTGCTATGTGTGTCTCCTTCATGTCTGGACCTGGGCAGAAAACAAACAGAGAAGAAAGCCAGGGATAAATTCAGGTGTCGTTTGGTAAACCATGTTATTAAAATAGTCACACACTATTGGCGCAACCTATACGAATGAATCACAGACACAGACACACGCACACACAAACTACACACAGTGGAACAGAGCCAAGAAGAAAGCAAGTCTGTGTAACAAACAGAATGATTTATCACGCGATATCCAAGGTGTTCTTCCCCCGCAAAGTGGTTTTACACTTAATATACAGTACGCCTCCATTTCCAAATAACGTGCTTCTGTCACTGTGATCTTTCTCTTAAATGATCCCTTAACAGCACTGACTGACATGTGGAACAGTATTAAGTGTAATAAGTCTGTTCAAAAAGTCACTCGTGTTTTTATATGTGCAGCAAACCCACTCATATCCCGATTGGTATAAACAGCCTGGGTGGTCCGGAGAAACAATGACAAGGAGCTGTCCTGTGTGTACATTAACACGGCCATTCATCTCAAAGCAAAAACAACACAACTCGGCTGGAAGTCGGCTTCGCGGTGAAGAAGGGGGAAAAAAAGTATCATGCCTGAAGAAAAGAGCCTCACTAAAGCAAACACAAGGCGTCTGCCTTTGAAGCCGTTTTCCGCTGTGTAAAGTGAGATCTCATTGATAGGAGATGTTAGGCTTTTTTTTTTTACTTATTTATTTTATTTTGAAGTGTGATGCGATGTCTATTATGTCCGCTTTTATACAGCTCAAGTGTCGGCGACATGCTTTTATGCCGTACTGTAAACACCATGGAAGCGTTTCCCTGCAACAGAATAATGAGAGAGCATGACGGTAATGTACGGTATCGTATAGAGCAGCCGTTTTCAAAGTGTGAGGCGCGCCTCCCCTGGGGGGCGTGAGCCAACTTCAGGGGAGGTGTGACCTGACGCGGAAAAATCAGAGAGAAGAGAATGTGCAGCTAACTTAAGTTGACCATGCTGCCTGCACAATATACCCTTTTCACGGGGGCCATTTTGTGTCGAAAAGGCAGGGTAAACACAGGTGCAAGCAAAACACTAATGAGGGTTTCCAACTTCCATGATTGGAATTTGGAAACCCTCAGTGTGTTGCTTGTACCCGTTTACCCTGCCTTTTCGGCACAAAATGCCCCCCGTGAAATGGGTCTATAGCTGCTATATCTATATCTATAGCGAAACTGGGGGCTTCAAGATGAGAGTCCTCAAACCAATGGGTGACGTCATGGTGGCTACGTCCATATTCTCATATGGTCTATGGTTCCTCAGAAGAATCAAATGGTTCTTTAAAGAAGGTCCAACCGGCACTTTGAGCAGTCTTCTGGGGTCCCATATGTTTGTAGTGTGAAGAGACCCAACAGGTTCCTCAAAGTCCCTTTACTTTACAGAGAATGTGGCTCCTTATATTTTCTCTGGATACATTTTTATGAAAACTCTAGAAATTGGTTATGGTTGGATGTGGCAAGCGCAAGCATTTCTTATTCTAAAGATATCTACAAGTCCACATGTGCAGTGTTTGAGCCAGGTATACGCCCTTTAGACCAGTTATATTTTTTAGTTTGTGTCAACAGAACATGGAGTTTTGGGTCTCAAATCTGATCCAGGGCCAGGCCACCGATCCTCCATCTAATCTTCAATTTAACTAATAGTAGGCAAACCGAAAGATCTGAGTGCAGCATCTCCAGCCAATGTCAGCACTGAGATATCTTATTTGTAGTAGTAATGTTTTCCGCTCACGTTAATCAACATTTTCTTTCATATTACATGTAGACGAAGCTCTAAAGAAACACATGCCAAAAAATAACGCCAGGGATGGACTAAATGGACTAGAACATTCACGCAGCAGTCTTTGAGCAGAATCTGGAAGCCCAGGTGGAAAGTGAAAAAAACAAAAAAACGGAATCCATCCAAAAACTATGTTGAAAGGAGGCGTGCTAAAATACAGACCTGCCAGTGAAATATGGTACCTCTACAATTCACAGAGGAAGAACAATGATTGACCTTGGCCGGATGAAAAATTGCCTCAATTGTTCCTACTTCACTTTGATGTTAAATAAAGTGAAGCTGGGCAGCACAGGAAGGCTGCTCGCCACAGCTGATGGAGACATCAAGCCTTTTATGCCGCCTAAGATTGAACCCACAACTCCTCCTCTCTCTCTCCCTCTCTCTGTCTTTCTCCATCATTTGCTTGCATCTATTGCTTACTTCTTTTTTAAATCAAATTTTTTCAGATTTTCTCCCCACCCATTTTGTCCTCAAATGTACTTGGCCAATTCCCCCTGTCCCGGTTGTTGCTCCACCCCCTCCCTAATCTGGGGAGAGTTGTATACTAGCACGTGCTTCCTCCCATACAAGTGCAGTCGCCAGCCACTTTTCACCTGACAGCGAGGAGTTTCACCAGCGGGACGTCACGCGTGAGAGGATCACGCTATTCCCCCCCAGTTCCCCTCCACCCCCGAACAGGCGCCCCGACCGACCAGAGGAGGCGCTAGTGCAGCAACCAGGACACATACTCTGGCTGCCCACCTGCAGACACGGCCATTTGTGCCTGTTTGGATGCCCGACCAAGCCGAGGAAGGTAACAGAGGGGCTTGAACCTGCGACCCTAGTAGGCAGGGAATCTACCGCTGCACTACCCGGACGCCAGTCACGCCCTACTTGCTTGCTTCTATTTTCAGTTTCTGTCCTCATCTATGGTAGGCTTCTTCCATCAAACACTTTCTCTCGCTCTGTTTTTCTTCCCCACCTCCCCCACCATCTCTCTCTCCCTCCCATCTCTCTCGCTGTCTTTCTTCCCCTCTTGTCTTTCCATCCCTCTCTCTCTGCTCCAGTAAGCAGCCTTGCAGAGAGCAGGGAGGGCACTTGCCTCATTAAGGTCCCGGCACGGAGTCGGCCATTTCTCCTCTCATTAACAGATCCATGTGCTGCTCCCTGCATTAAAGAAGACCACCCACGCCTTTATGCCCCCTCCAAACTCAATGCAACAATCAAGATCTGTGTTCTCTCTGCCGGATAAATGAGCCAATTGCTGCAGATAGGGAGGGGCCTGCAAACTAACCCAGGGGAGGTTTGAGGCTACGTGGCGTGTTTGTGTGTTAACGAGAAGATGTCACTCATCAGGATTGACTGCTTGAAATGGCTTGTCGGGGGACTCAGACTGGCCTTCTGCACATCTAGGTTATAAATGCAGCACTTATTGTGACAAGTCTGACTCTGCATAGTCTCGGCTCCCAGACGATTGGAGATCTGCTCCACCTACAGTCGTCTGGGAACTTTGTTTGAACATGAACGGCCGCTAACAAACCTACGCCCCTTTGTCAAGTTACCGGAAATGATGCCCCCCCCCCCCCCCCCCCCCCCCGTTATCCTCCGTAGTGAAACAAACTGGAGATACAGTTACTATACTACTATACAGATACTGTTTGAGCGTTTTGTAGCTTGTTTGTTGATTTGTTTGTATTGTTGAACTTGAATGATTTGTGTCTTGTAAGCCCAGATGGGCTGGGCACCTTGAATATGGTGCATGACACAGAAATAAAAATCTATCTATCTATCTACAGAGAATCCCTTTGTAACATGGAGAGAGCTTTTTAAAAGATTGAAAATGGATGATGAAAATGAGACTGAGAACCGAGTCTAGTCTGCATAACTCAGTTAAGCATGTTATCTCAATTTAATGAACTCGGAAAATAGGCTGGTGCAACAACTGAAGAGTTTTCCTTCCATAATGTGATACCCACCATTTGCAAAAAGTGACAGGTGTCACCTTTTGCAAATGGTGACATCAATTTAGAGTAGGTACTCTAAAATGATTGATAGCATAGAAATAGCGCAAATTGTGCTATACTTTCTACTGGATAAGGCCTTGGCTGGCAAATTGCTAACACCTTTTCAGACTAGATTGTCTGTATTTTACAAATATTGAGTAGTGAGCTTTAGATGCAGACCCCCCTCCGCCCCCCCCAAAAAAATGTATAGTTTTGAAAAATAATCTTTCACATTTTGAGTATCACTGAGTTAAATAGTGAGGTTTATCAGGGGGAAGATATTGAGCCGTGTGCAGTCGTAGTCACAAGATGCAAAGAGCTTATGGATGTCTTATTTATGTCTTCACTGAGCCTAACCCCCTACACAGCTCTCTGCCAACACACCTAGCCTGAAGTTAACCCATTCATGAACACCCCCTTACAGCCACAGTTGAATGCTCTGCTTGTGGCTCTTGTACTTCCAGGGTTAGGGGTTCAATTTCCACTGGGGCCCCCCAGGGTTAATATTTAAGCTACTAGAGCTAGTGAGAAATGTCTGCACTCTTAAAAAAGAAAAAGAAAAAAAAGGTTAGGAGGTTTGTCTCAGGTGTGTGGTTTTGAAAGTCATAAAACAATATCAATAATAATTTTAATAATAATAATAATAATAATAATAATAATAATAATAATAATAATAATAATAGGAAATCATATTGATTTTTTAAAAAATCCAAAAGGAGCCTACTGATGTTTTAAAATGTTCTAACATAATGCAAAAACAGAAAGTGTTTCTATACTTAGCGACATTTTTCTGTCTGTTTCTTACTTTTATGTCAGTGTGCAAGTTCTCGTTGGATTCATATTAAAAACATATCTTCTCATGAATCTGTAAGACATTTTGGATGAAAGTCTCCACCTATAGTGACATCATATAATGCCACATGACATATGGCTAAAATAACAAACTAGGCGTACAGCACTTTGGCCCTGTGATGAAAAGCAGGGGCCACCGGCTGGCGCTTGCGGTTCGTCATGTAGAACTGCACCTCTCTGCATGTCAAGCACATCTACCGTCTGCTTTGATCACCTCTGCCCATTCCTCACCTGCCGCGACACGTCCAATCAGCCGGCAGGAAAACCAGCACAGGAAACAAGATGGAAGGAAGCGAGTGACATGGCATTCCTCTCCCGTTTGTGTAGGGAATTCACTAAACGCGCTGTTCTCCGCGCTCGGCCCGGATAGCTCTGTGTTCCTACCATATCGTGTCTGTTTGTAATAAAACTAGTAGAGACATGTAGAGCGAGACCACCCAGAGCAGTGCACCCAAACACCCTCCTTACCCAACAAAACGTCACGAGTCTTAATTGTCTCCATCCTCTGGGCGTGCCTTCCTGCTCAAAACAGACATCTGAGACCCCCCCACCCCCTCAAACAGGCCGCAAACCTCACAGAGGCCTTAAGGAAAGACCTTTCTGGTGAACGCATCAACCTTAAATGAGAAGTGCGTCTATAATGCGATATTGTAACACAGAAGATCCAATTTAACGGCGTTTACTGTTGCGTTGTCTGCTCCCGCACTCCCAGACTCAACAAATGATCCGAGACTTTAAAAAAATGTCCCGCCCGCTGAGGTTTTTGATAACAAAATCTGTGGGATGTTAAAATGAAGCGGCTGAATCATTTTACTACATCAAAAGAGGTGGGATAAAATAGCAGCAGTGTCACGACGTGCAAACAGCCAGGCACTTAGATGAAAGGCGTGCAAACAGCCAGGCACTTAGATGAAAGGGTGGAGAGAAAGAGACGCGCACACACATACGCTGTAATAAGGAGGCGTCTGCTGGAGGGGGGCAGTTGTTGTGACTGCACTGTTCTTTTTGATGATCTGTAATTTTCAAGCCGGCAATGTGAGGGGCAGCCGAGTGGCGGGCAGAGAGAGAGAGAGAGAGAGAGAGAGAGAGAGAGAGAGAGAGAGAGAGAAAGAGAGAGAGAGAGAGAGAGAGACAGAGGCAGGACCCCAGCAACTATCTGCGAGAGGAATCCTCCCTGGGCTTTGATCGTCTGCCCTCTCTCTCTCTCTCTCTCCGTTTGTGGTTTTTGTTTTCAAGTGAACAACTGTGATTTTTGCATTGAGATTCCAAGCCGCTGCAAAAAACAAAGGACCTCAAGCACGAAAGAGCCCATTTAAGAAAGTCTAAAAATGAAAAAAATTACAATAATGTCTCTCCTCTTCCTCCCACTCCTTCCTAGCGTGTTCAATATGCTAACCTCCAGGGCTCACGCGGGTTAATCTGTTTCTGTTGTGTTTTAGCGCAGATGCTATCGGAGGCCATTTGTTCCAAGCAGCGTGGTTAATGACCCTGAGCCACGAACTCAGAGCCAGGGAAGGTAAGTAAGCTCAGAGGGGGCGGGCTAATGACCCTGAGCCACGAACTCAGAGCCAGGGAAGGTAAGTAAGCTCAGAGGGGCCGGGCTAATGACCCTGAGCCGGGAACTCAGAGCGAGGGAAGGTAAGTAAGCTCAGAGGGGCCGGGCTAATGAGAGGGAGTGGAGAGGCGAGCTACGGTCCATCATCTACTTAGGACCCAGACAGCAGGGCTGTCGTCCTCCCCCAAGTGCACAAACACACACGCAAACACACACACACACACACACACACACACACACACACACACACACACAACACACGTCAAACCCTACCTTCCTCCTCTGCTCACCCCATCTTGTCTTGTTAATTAACGGTACTATGTGCAGCATTTTATCATCAATAAATCATTGGCACATTGATTTTGAGACATGGGCGATTGGGCGCCCGGGTAGTGCAGCGGCAAATTCTCTGCCTACCAACACAAGGGTCGCAGGTTTGAGCCCCCATGTTACGTCCGGCTTGGTCGGGCATCCCTACCGGCACAATTGGCTGTCTGCAGGTAGGAAACCAGGTTACCTTTATCTCCCCCTTCTGGCGCTTCTTGCAGTGAGAGTACGTGGAAATGATGTCATTTGGAACAGTTCTGCCATAGTGCCACTATTACTGTCACTATCACTAATTACTATCACTATTGTTATTGCTCTCTCTACCTTCATGCACATAACTTCCTGGTCCAAATGACATCATTATGCCATCATTTGGTCCAGGAAGTTCTGCAAATGAACGGGGAGCTCTCGGTCCAGGCAAGATGGAGGGAAGTCAAACATTGCTCATTTACACTTTATACTACTGATTTTGTAATGACACAAAGCTCGTTGAAAAGTTCTGGATAAGAGAACATCAGCTAAATGGTGAAAAAGTAAGTTGTAGGCATGTATGGAGAAATGCACATGCTCGCTCATGCACGCACACCCACAGAGAGCGTCTGAGCATGACGAGCCCGGCCATGTTGGCCTGCACACCCACAGTAACTGAGAATGATGAGTGCGGCCATGTTGGCCTGCACACCCACAGTAACTGAGAATGATGAGCGTGGCCATGTTGGCCTGCACACCCACAGTAACTGAGAATGATGAGCGCGGCCATGTTGGCCTGCACACCCACAGTAACTGAGAATGATGAGCGCGGCCATGTTGGCCTGCACACTCACAGTAACTGAGAATGATGAGCGCGGCCATGTTGGCCTGCACACCCACAGTAACTGAGAATGATGAGTGTGGCCATGTTGGCCTGGGTGAAGCAGTTGGGATGAGAACACGGCAGGGGGTCTGCGCCTCTGCCTTCATTTGAGTCGAGCCTAGCTGCCTCTTTCACTCCCCAGGCATGCTTGTGACTCTCGTGCGCGCGCGCGTGTGTGTGTGTGTGTGTGTGTGCGTGCGTGTGTGTGTGTGTGTGTGTGTGTGTGCGTGCGTGTGTGTGAGTGTGTGTGTGTGTGTGTGTGTGTGCGTGTGCGTGCGGGTGTATGTGCGTGTGTTGGTAATACCTCCGAGGGCAGCCTAATGCTAGCTCTTATCGACACCCAGCAGTGAATGCGGGCCTTTGTCTCCACTCGGGAGGCATTATAGAAAGCTTGGGGGCTGCCTTTGACTCCCTTTCACTCTCTGGTGCGCTCGCCGATAAACCCAGCATGAAAAAGGCAACTGTTATACAACGCCTACACTGTAGAGAGTTGAGAGACAATACACCCGCTTCCATGCAACATCAAAATATAGCCCAAAGACCTAGGCTTCTTATGGAAAAGTTAGGGACAAATCCAGGAAATGTCGCTGACAGAATACTAGAATGAACACTAGGTTTTCCATTTTGTAAAAATATCCATTGTCTCAATTCACCATTCATTATCAATAGTCAAAGTCTAGAGCAGTGGTTCCCAACGTGGGGTCCGGGGACCACCAGAGATCCTTGAGGAGGTTGCAGGGGGTCCCCAGCAAACTGATGAATTGTTCATCTTCAGCATTATGTAAATTTACAAGACATTAGCACAATTAAAGAATGTAGAAGAATGGCTGTTCTGATCATAGTTTCTGTTATCTACCTGTGATGTCTACCTGCAATGCAGATAGACAGGCATGGAATTCTAGACAAAATAATATAGCCTACAGAAGAAAAAAAAGATCCTCAGATGTGGGTCCGAGAGACATCTCATCAAAGGGGGTCTGCGGTCCTAACGTAGACTAAACTACGGGTCCTTGATATGGAACAGGTTGAGAACCACTGGTCTAGAGAGGATCCAGCTGATGAAATGAGAATGCTTTTGGCATTCTGTAAGTAATTTGTTTTAATTTGTGCACGCAATCATTTAGTAAGAGTAGGTGTCACCGTTTCCAAATACACAATGTCTCATAAATCTTCATATTATCACTCTTCCATTGAAGTCAATGTGCAGCATTGAGGGCAGAGTTAATGTGCAGCATCGAGGGCAGAGTTATTCTGGGTCTGTGCCTTTCCCTCCTCCAGTGTGTAAAGAAATGAGCCTTCTCTTTTCATCCGAGGGCTGTGCTAGTGACTGTGCTTATTGGAGGGTGAGAGGTTGGGGCAGGGTCCCTTAGAAAAGCAGTTTATGAAATGAAAATGTTTTCTTTTCCAATGATGGCAAGCCTTACTTCTCGCGTTTTTAAGAGTTCAGCATACAGCTCCTTGGGGAAGCGTAGCCATTTGTACGCTCGTTTCCAGCTGAGTCGTTAAAATCCTCTCTCTCTCTCTCTCTCTCTCTCTCTCTCTCTCTCTCTCTCTCTCTCTCTCTCTCTCTCTCTCTCTCTCTCTCTCTCTCTCTCTCTCTTCTCTCTCTCTCTCTCTCTCTCTCTCTCTCTCTCTCTCTCTCTCTCTCTCTCTCTCTCTCTCTCTCTCTCTCATAGAGTGCCACAGGAATGAGTCCTAAAACCCGGAAGTCAGCATCGCCTGGTTCCCTCGACTTGAAGTCGAGGGGATTTTTGAATTGGGGATTTTGGTTAGATGCCGGAAATAAGGTTTGTGGTTAACAAAAGTTTATGAAACTGAGACCTTTGTGTTTGGCGAGATAATCTTCACAAATGAACACCACTTTGCAGCATTTTCTGTCGATCGCGATTTTTTGGCGATCGCATTTACGCTTCAAGCATTATAAAAGTGGTGTTCATTTGTGCAGATTATCTCGTTGAAGACAAAGCTCTCAGTTTCATAAACGTTTGTTAACCACAGACCTTATTTCCGGCATCTGACCAAAATCCCCAATTCAAAAATCCCAATGACTACCAGACAAGGGAACCAGGCGCGATGCTAACTTCCGGGTGGGTTGGCCTACAAAAATACGTCATCCCTGCGGTGCTCTATTGTCACACAAAATAACAATGTCTTTGCATTTCTCTCTCTCTCTCTCTATCTCTCTCTCTCTCTCTCTCTCTCTCTCTCTATCTCTCTCTCTCTCCAAGTTATTTTTCCTCAACTTTATTCTCAAGCTAAACCACATAAAGGAGAACACTGATGTATAGACCTTTCTCTTAAGGCTCGGTCTCTCTTGGCGCCCATGTTGCTGGCGTAGCAATTCCATAGGCAGCCCCCCTCCCGCCCGAGGCCAGGCAGAGAGGATTTAGAGTCTCATTTAGGAGGCAGGTAGAGTCGAGTCTCCCGCCATCCCATCGCTCACAGCAATTAGAGAGGGGCCAGGAAGTGCACTACTTTATGACCTTATAAAGACGTTAGAGGCATCACTCCAGTGGCCCTCCCCCCTACCTCTCCATTTACTACTCACTGTCTCTCTTCTTCTTTGTGCTGCTCTCTCTCTCTCTCTCTCTCTCTCTCTCTCTCTCTCTCTCTCTCTCTCTCCTCTCTCTCTCTCTCTCTCTCTCTCTCTCTCTCTCTCTCTCTCTCTCTCTCTCTCTCTCTCTCTCTCTCTCATTCTTAATAGCGTTGCTGGCGTTGAGATGTTTCTTTCTTGCTTTGTCTTTGAAATCTTCTCTGCTCACCTCTAGGGGTGTGACAATAGCCGCGATATCAAGCAACCATGGTTACCGTCCCGTACGCTTTCCCTGTAATACCGTGCCCACCATATTTTGTGCAATATGCAGGCCGCCACACGCCACGACAAATAAACTCACAATGCAGGAGAGTCACACACCACATCAGTCTTCAGAAAATAATTCAATTATTTATATTGTTATACTATAAACCCTAACATACTGTTAACTTAACATAGGTCTACATCGTTTACTAATGTTCCAAATGTTCTATGTCATTTAAAAATAAAATACATTTTGTTCAATGACATATTTTATATTCTTTTTTTTTTTTACACAGATTTTACAATAACACATTATAGAGGTGTGCAATACCATGATAGTGTGGCATTTTTGCCTAAGGTTACCATACCGTCAAAATCTCATATCGGCTGATGACTAGTACTACCCACCTCCTAGTTTCTCTGTTTCTATTTCTTTATCTCATCCCTCCATCCATCCATCATCCATCCATTATGAGACTGGCGTGGCTCCAAACTCGATAATAAGCTCTGGTTCCCGTCTCTAATCCTGTGGTGATTGATGGGTGTCTGTGCTGAAGGGGAGAAATGTGTCGAGAGGAGAAACGCCGTTGTTGCACGCTTCCCTGTGCGGACACAAATGTTACCATTTTTGGCACTTGTCTGTTGGATTTTTATGGCCGTTGTAAACGATCGTACATCATCAGGCGGTTATTCTGCACGAGCGAGGCGCGACGATTACTCGCTCTGTCCCCCGGTCCTGCGGTGAATCAATTTGACTTGACGGAGTGACTCATTCGCCTGTCATTTCCCCATATGGCTCGTTGAAATATGAAACGGTGTGACACTGTGTGGCGTGAGCCTCGTGACCCCGCCTCCTATGTGCAAATGGACACTGAACAGAGAACCTTGGCACCTCCAATCCCGTGACTTTTAACGACAACTTAGACAGACCGTTTGCTTCTGAAAGACCTTCTGCCACCAATGCAATGGAAGAGTACACTAAATCGATATTGCGATATGAGACTCGATACCATCTTAGATTTGGGATATCGTACTATCTTGATATGGCATAAGTGATGTCTTTTCCTGGTTTTAAAGGCCACATTACAGTAAAGTGATGTAACATTCTGAACTTACCAGTCTATTCTAGCTGTTCTATTATTTGCCTTTACCCACTTAGTCATTATATCCACATTACTGATGATTATTGATCAAAAATCTCATTGTGTAAATATTTGGTGAAAGCACCAATAGTCATCCCTACAATAATGTGGCAATATCAATAAAGGTATTTGGCCAAAAAGAAGAAGAAGTGACATTTGATTATTTTGTCCGTATCGCCCAGCCCTACTTCAGATCAAAAGGAGGAAAGAGAAAAGCCGGCGGCATGTATAAGGATACTTGCATACAATCTTCCTTCCTTCCTTCCTTGGAATAAACTTGCACCATTTTAGCCAATCTCTGAAACAATGGGATTGGGTCAAGTGGTAGAACTTGGGCTTTCATCAATCCCAGTTGATGTAGATCCATCAAAGGAAGGATTAACAGGATATGAAGATGGCTTTTTTTCATACAAGACACACTTCCCTTCAAAAACCAAATTGCCTTGTCCATGTCAGGTGACTGGAACAGAGCCCTGAAACGGGAGGGAGCCCCATAACTAAAACAGTGGCCATTATTGGCTTTGGACAATCCCTTGGAGGGTAGTTTCCCATTGTAAAAAAAAAAGGAAGACAAAAAACTCAGGTCCCGTCCCGCCCCGCCCCCCCCCAATCACCTCGCCCCTTTCATCATCGTCTCCTGTCTTTCATAGCGGTGGAGTGGCCTTTGTTTGAGGACAGAGGAAGGTAGAGTGACAGGGCCACGCAACAGCAGTCAAAGTACTTTCCCTGGGACAGGACAGAGACGGACAGACAGGGACGGAGGGTTGGGAATAGAGAGAGAGAGAGTCGTAGCTGTGTGCGAATGAGCCCTAGACAGGATGTGGAGGGGGGGGGGGGTGCTGTCATATCAACCTGTGGTCGCACAAGAGAGAAGGAAAGAAAGGGAGAGGGGGGGGGGGGGTCTCAGTGTGTGGTGGTCTGCAGAAACCCTTCACATGGTGAACATTTGACTTTGAATCTTTTTTGACATTTGCATCAATTAGAAACTGCTCTCTCAGATCAAAAGTTTGTATTTTAACCTGTTATGTGTCTAAAAGTAAAACGTGAGGAAAAATGTGTTTAAATATTCCACACAACATAATATTTTCTACAGTGGCATTCCACCAAAACCATAAGAATGAATACTTTCCTGTTTGTTTTATGAAAATAATATTCACCATGATGTACTACTACAGAAATGAAAGTAACCAAATCACTCAAAATACCTGCAAAACTCATTTTCAACCTTCTTTGGCTCAGTAGCAACAATGCGTAGCAGCGACATGTGAAAGCTTCTCCCAGACCACCGCACGTTTTCTGAGGCAGGGCGAGCGAGAAGAGAGGGAGTGAGTTACGTAGTCTGGAGGACGGGACTGAGATGAAACGAGTGGAGTTGAATTGAGTCCTGTCTCCATGAGTCATCATGGTACAGTAAGGGACGGCTCGTGCTGCAAAGAGGCTCTGACAAGAGAGAAACCGAGAGAAGGAAAGGGGACATTTTGGCTGGCTGGCAGTTACAAATGCTGCTTCCTGTAACCGAATGGTCACAGGTTCGGTCCCCTAAGCCAGTGGTTCTCAAACTTGTTCATGTCAGGGACCGCTACACTGACACAAATGAGTCCACAGACCCCCATTTGATAAGACTTTGTCCCAGGGTCCCTCATCTGATAAGACTTTTGCTTTTAAGTGTTATTACAGAAGGTGTATGAAACCCATGAACGAAATAGTCATACATTGTCATTGTGTTACTTATGGATGGAATTATAGTGAAAATAAATGATCCCTCTTTTACTGTAGACCGCCTAGAATCCCCTCAAGGACCCCTGGTGGTCTCTCCCCAGACCACACTTTGAGAACGACTACAACAGAATGGTCAAAGGTTTGGTCCCCTGGTGTCTGGTCTGGTGCGTCTTTCAAGGAAAAACATCTTCTCTTGAAATACATTTCCTGTTTGGAATAAACAAAGGAACAGCTGGGTAGTTAGCAGCATGAGCAGTAATAGCCACCATGGCTGAACAGATAAAGAAAAGAGCGCCACCTACAGACGCTCAAACTGCCCAAAAAGGGCACCTGAATTGAACAAGGTCATTGTTATAGCGCATGGGAGGATCACACTATTCCCCCCAGTTCCCCTCCCATCCAAACAGGTGGCCCGACTGACCAGAGGACTAGTGCAGCGACCAGGACACAATACATTATCCTTAATCCGGCTTCCCACCTGCAGACACGGCCAATTGTGCCTGTATGGACACCCGACCAAGCTGGAGGTAACACGGGGACTCGTGCTGGTAGGTAGGGAATCTTCTACTGCTGCGCTACCTGGACGCCTGGAGGACAGTAATCTTCTGTATGAAATGCACGGGAAGGTTTGTGTAAAAAAAACAATGAAAAGCCTTGGCAAAAAAAGAGAAGAAAAAAGAAAGAAAGGAAAAGAAGAAGAAAAGTCACACCCTGCTACTGCCACCTAAGGGTGACAGGTTGAGGTGGCACCTAAGGGTGACGGGTTGAGGTGGCACCTAAGGGTGACGGGTTGAGGTGGCAGAGTGTCTCATCAAAAGAGACGTGACAAGAAGGAGAAAAACTTTTTCTTCTGCTCTTTAAGCATCCCCCTATCTATATATACTGTAACCCTGAGCGTGCCTGCATGCTAGAAGATGATTTGCTGCGGCTCTCAGCCTCACAGAGACAGAGAGAGATTGCTCTCAGACGTAAGTGGTGGAGAGAGAGAGCGTTCACTGAAATAACAGCCGGGACAGAACGCCGGCTCTTCTCCCCGTGTTTTGTCTTTTGTTGCATTCAGTGATTCTCTGAGGTCATGTTTTCGCTCCTGAGTCTCTGACATCTTGGCCTCCCCCATTGTGTTTGGATGTAGCAGGGAAAAGGTCAAAGGCTTGACAACACAGTTAGTTCTCAAAATGGGTGTAGAGACTAGAGAGAGGCTATCTCCGTCATAGCTCCACTGGAAGGGTGGGTCATGAGGCATGAGGATCGTTTGTCTGCTGTGGGATGCAAAATATTCACATTTAATAAGCTGGATTGAGAGAATTTTAGCATTTTTTTCTTCTTAAAAATGAGTCTAAACTTTATTGCTTTATTGTCTATTTTACTCAAAATGGGACCATAATTTACTAAATGAACATCCTGCTGTATTGAAGAAGACTTGAAACTAGTGATTGAGACCATGAACTCATTAGGAAAGTGTTTACTGAGGTCATGAATCAAGTGAGAATTAGGGTCATTTTCCCATTGACTTCCATGATGGGTTATTACGGGTTCAAAAATAAGGAACGGCAGAAAGACGAGGTTCCCACCTGCAGAACCTGCCAGAGGAAGGTGTCTGCCCTGGGGGCCAACACCTCTTGGTTTCTTAACAGAATGTAGGGTAAAGTGATTCCAGTATGTTTTAGTGCCATAGAGTTTTAAGCGATTTAAGAGTTTTTGATACCTATTGTTAATCGTGATTGTTTTGGACAACATAATTGTGACATGAAATGTTCATATGGTCCCACCCCTATCTTCAGTTCGGAGACATGAGGGCGTGTGAGAGACAGAGAGGGGGATAGAGTGATGAGAGATACGATCATGGACAATTTGAGGATGCGGCAGGTGATTCAGACAGGACGGCGCGTTGCTCACCTGGCGGCCATGGCTCCATGCCAGACACACACACACTCAAACACATAACAAAAGCACACACGCACACACACACGCACGCACGCACGTACACACACACACACACACACACACACACACACACACACACACAACAAAGGCATATGCAGACACTGTCTACTGAATGCAGGCACGCGCACACACACACACACACACACACACACACACACACACAACAAAGGCATATGCAGACACTGTCTACTGAATGCAGCACGCACACACACACACACACCCCAGGGATACAGGTGAGTCACCCAGGTGGAAGGCTAACTGAGGTGAGGACACACAGACTCACACGGGACCAGGCGTAACCCCGGGGCAAAGCGTAAGCTCTCTTACCGTTCTGTCATGGCGGCCGGCTCGTCCTCATGGCGTTCTGCTTCGCCACCTTTCCGCTTCCCTTCACTGCGTCTGCGGTCGCTCTCTCCACCTGACAGGACAACGGGGACAGAGAGGGGAGAGAACGATAAAGACATGGTTTTGGGTGGGGTGGAGTTGTCTTGACGCAGCGCCAGAGATAGCTCTCCGTTAGAAAAAGTAAAAAAGAAAAAGAAAAATCACGTTTGTCGAAGACGGGCCTTGTGGGATTCGAGTCATTACAGTTATCTTTCAAAATGGTTCTAACTCAAAAAAGACATTTGTGAGCAACATAAAAGCAGAGATTATTTTCCCGCGGAGTTGTACCGACGCTGTAAAGCGGTGTGTGTATTATACAAGCGTTTCAAGACGAGCATCTGATTTTTTTTCATTACTATATATTTTTTATGCCGTATCCCACGAGAGGTGTGTTGAATGACAGCTGAAAAAACAGATACTGTACAACTGGCAAGAAAAGCTGTGATAAAAGAAGGTGAATGACGCGTTCTATGTGCAGAGTGCAGCGAGATTTGCTCAACGCAAAGAGAGCAGTGAGGTTCAGGCCGGGGTCGGAGCGCTGAAGGGGCGACTCGGCGGGAACAAGAACGCGCTATAATGGAGATCATTATGTTGCTATAGGGCCGCGTGATTAGCGCTTACAGTTAGCATACAGCTGTTTGCATGTTAGTGTGTTGTTCGCTTGTCTGTTTGCTTAGTCCAAGAAGTCGACATGTAATTGTGTTGTTTGGATGCCGTGGCGACGCGAGAATGAACTTATCGCGCGCCAATAATGCTTCAAGAATTGATAAGAATTGTAGGGGGGGCTGTTACAGTGCACGCTTGAAATCACTAACAGCTGTGCCCCCCCCCCCAACACACACACACACACACACACACACACACACACACACACACACACACACACACACACACACACACACACACACACACACACACACACACCCCTTCAGTCTCTTTTGCAGCTGTACAGATAAAGGACAAGGGTTAAGCAAATATTACACAATGGCCAGTAAACAACACCCCCCCCCCCCCCATCTCATATATACACACACAAACGCTCACTGCAGCATGGACGAGAGCGTGCCAACTCTGTGTGTGTGTGTGTGTGTGTGTGTACACCAGCGAAAGGGTGCGTGCGAAACACCGACTGGCACTGCGTGTCCTCTTTATAACTCTGAACAGAGCAGACACCCCTCCCATTTTGTTTTCATCTCTATTCTCAATGATAAACCCCTTTCAGACACACACACACACACACACACACACACACACACACACACACACACACACACACACACACACACACACACACACACACACACCTCTCCCTCTCTCTCTGTCTGTACTCCACCCCCCATGTATACTCCCTTGTTGCCAGCCTGGGTCGACCCTCCCCAAAACCCCGGCACAGCGGCGCGGCAACAGAGCTCCTTTGTCTGAGCCCTCCCCTCTCCTCCCCTCCCCTCGCCCCCTCGCTCTGCCCCGGCCCGGACCGGCCGGGAGGGAGGGAGGCAAGCCTCGACAGGCCGACAGGCAGAGGAGAGCGAGGGAGGGAGGGGGCAAAGGGTGGGTGGTGGTGGGTGGGAAGAGAGTAGGGGTCTTTTACAGTCATTTTTCAGTTTCCAAACTCTGGTTCTCTCTCTTTCATTCCTGCACTTTTCTGTCAACTCAGCATTACATGAGAGGGGCTTCAGAGGGGGGAGGGGCGCTCCGACCTCCATGAACCAAGCTAGCCTGGGTAAACCCATCCCCCACGTGACCTGCTCTCAGACCTGTTCTCAGTCACTACACTGAGAGAGCAGGTCACGTGGTGGCTGGGTTTACCTAGGCTAGAACCAAGCCACCCCAGTGGACAGAGAGTCACAGTCCCTGTGCACAGGCCTATTCCTGGCTGGTACTGTGCAATGCAAAACACAGCGCTAAATTTAAACAACAAAGAAACGATGAAGACATTATAAAAATGTAAAAATAAACTTTTTACTCAGCAAGTCCAACTGAGTGGAAGAACAAAGGGGCAAAAAGCGCTCCGGTCCTGCGTTTCAACATGCTCCGGTCCTGCGTTTCAACGTCTCCACAGGGCTCAGTCAGGAATAGTGTGGCGTGATATTCCAACAGGCGATTTTGATCAAAATAGCCTTTAAGTACACATCTTGTAATTTCTCATTTACGCAAAAGAAAAATACCGGACCTGCCCATTGAGGTTAGTCGAGACATAATTTTAGCTGTTTGGTTCTGGTACCCCTGCTAACGTGGCGAGCCCGGTCCCCAAATAGCATAAATAGTGCTCTTGTAATGGTGCCCGAGGCATTTGGAAGTGCACGGGAGACAGCCGAACACACACACACACACACACACACACACACACACTCACACTCACACTCACACACACTCACACTCACACTCACACACACACACACACACACGCCTCCGCAGTCGGATCATTAACCCTGACTAATCTACAAACATTATGTTTATAAAAACGCCTTTCCAGCTTAAAGCTCTCACACAGCCAAGCTCATTCATTCTGAGTGTGTGTGTGTGTGTGTGTGTGTGTGTGTGTGTGTGTGAGATATATTTGTGAGTGATATGATGGCGACGTGTGTGTGTGTGTGTGTGTGTGTGTGTGTGTGTGTGTGTGTGTGTGAGATATATTTGTGAGTGATATGATGGTGACGTGTGTGTGTGTGTGTGTGTGTGTGTGTGTGTGTGAGATATATTTGTGAGTGATATGATGGTGACGTGTGTGTGTGTGTGTGTGTGTGTGTGTGTCAGCACCGCTGTGTATGTGTCACGTCTCTCTGTATGCAAGTGTGTACAGTACGCTTGTGTGTCATGTCTGCCTGTATCTACAGTGCATGTCATGTGACAGACTGATTGAGTGAGTGAGAGAGACAGAGGGGGGAGAGAGAGAGAGAGACAGAGAGCGAGGGAGAGTGAGAGAGAGAGAGGGGGAGAGAGAGACAGAGAGAGAGGGGGGGTGGGGGGAGTGAGAGATATGCAGCCTTGATGTGGGCTGCCTCTCTCTCTCTCAGAGGCCCTGCTGAGCCCGCTTCATTAATCAATGGGACAGATGAAGACAGACTCCTGCCGCGCCATGAGGAAAAACGCTAGCTCGTGTGCGCCTGCATGTGTGTGTTTCTGTGTGTGTGTGTGTGTGTGTGTGTGTGTGTGTGTGTGTGTGTGCAGGGGGGTTAGCATGCCCTCGGAGAGGAGGTGGCAGACATGATGCAAACCGCCAAGGCTTCCTGCGGCTGCCTACACAGAAACCATCCATTTTGGATTTGCTTTCTATATATCTCTATCTATATCTAATTATATCTAAATATATATATGTGTATATATACAGTATATATAATGCTATATATCCCCCGAGTTCCCCTCCCCCCCGAACAGGCACTCCGACCGACCAGAGGAGGCGCTAGTGCAGCGACCGGGAGGACACATACCCTTAATCCGATTTCCCACAAGCAAGCACGGCCAATTGTGCCTGTATGGATGCCCAACCAAGTTGAAGGCAACAGGGGGGCTCGAACCTGTGACCCTCATGTTGGTAGGCAGGGAATCTACCGCTGCACGGATGGCCTGCGTTTAGCAGAATATAAATCTGTACTCACCCTAACCTCCCACAGCCCCAGCCAAGGGTACAAAAGACAAAAAAAAACACTAGAATCAATCATTGAGCAATCCAGTTCAATGATTTTGTGAGCTCTGGATTTGTGGGAAGTCAAGGTTAAGCGGCAGGGCTAATTGTGGGACACGTTTAATATCCGGCGAAATCACCGAGAGAATGAAGCTGTGTCGGTGCCATGAAGGCACCCCCTCTCCTACAACACAAGACCATTAAGAAAGCTGCAAAGAGCGCGTTTCTGTCCGTCAGAGGAGACTTCACCAGAATCCAGGAAAACTCAATTACACACAGTCACACACAACTGTAATTACCCCCCCCCACACACACACACACACACACACCCTGCCTGGCTTTGCAGCCATTGATGTGTCTATCTAGACTCTTTAAAGCCCGTCTATAAAAAGCTGTGTCGAGGGCTTATTTGAGAACTTGTATGAAAATGGGTTTAATATACCTTCAGGCACAGTCAAATCAAATGGAAAATACTTCAAAGTGCCAACTCCACCAGCAGGCGAGGCAGATCAAGAGCACTTCCGATTGTTCCCCCATTTGAAATGCACACATTCTCTGTCAATTAAGAAAGCTGGGCTCAGCGAACACAGGTAATACGCATGAGAAGACTCCCTGGCGATGGCTCGGGACACCTCAAACTGCCAATCACCAGAGCGCCGTGTCGCGTGCGACGGCCCTCAATTCATTCGCTCTAAAAAAGGGACCAAAAATAGCTGGTCGAGTGTCATCAAAGCTGATCTGTTTGGCGTATTGACTCTTTGGCACAGTGGGCAGAGACGCCCTTGAGCGTTATTACATATTGTGAAATGTGAAGGAGAAAGGATTAGTCATCGCGCGAGTCAGAATTAGCATCGACTTCGACCCGAGAAACACTGAGACACAAATGTCTCTTTCCACGAGCAGCAACGTGATCCGACTTTATAGACAAATGTAATGTAAAACAGCCCCAATAAACAATCTTTATAAACCAAATGTGGTTGGATCAGTTGTGGTTGAGTTTAATGTATGTCGTTAACGTGCGTTTGTATATTTTTCCCCTCCAATTTTTTTTAAATAAGAATCTAACAAAAACCTTATACACTACAGAAGTTAAGTAGTTGCTGGACAGTTAATTGTGCATAACAGTTAATTGCGATGTATTTTTTCCACAATAGCAGATGAATATTGGCATATTGGTCGGTAATGAAACTTTTCATGTCATACAGAGGGTTGTATTAAATAGTCAAGATGTTGATAAAAGGTGTCAAAATTGCAGCAAAAATAATAGTCTTCCTCAAATCATTAAGGCTAAAAATTATTTTTACAATTTCCAGTGGTGAGATCAAGATTGTCATTTTTAGCGGTAATTGTGCGGGAGGACTAGCAGGAAGCTGGGTTTGGGTTTATTTTGTCACTGGGAAGGAGGAATGCGTGTCATTTCCTGCTGCTCCAAACTGGCAGCCTTGCATGGCGTGCCTCAGCAGCCAGCGCCCCCACAGCGCCCAGCCCTCTCCCAGCCGTTATCAGTCAATGGGAGGCTTGGCCCAGCTCAGTTCTACGTGTTTTGTTTGTTTTCAGTGTAACTTGTGATATTTCCCCCAGGGCTCAATGCTGTCTTTGTTAGCCATTGTGTGCAGTTGAATGAACCGTTCTTCCAAACGTCATACAGAGATATACTGTGTGAAATAATCAAACCTTTGAGACCGTTAACCCCTTGATATACTCCCGAGTTGAGGCGTACACGGACAACTTGCGGACACCACGGACGCGTGGTGGTAGTTCTGTTCATACTTCTTTCTGGAGTCCCGGGAGGACGTGTGAAGAGAGAGGGGGAGATGAGGGAGAGAGAAGCAAACTCGTTTTTGCAGATCTTAAAAGCAGGTAAACCACTGTGGGATTAGTGAGAATGCTGCTAAAAGGAGGAGAGAGTGAAGGGTGCTCGAACAGAAGTGTAGTTTAATGTTCAGCGGGTTTTCTAGACTAAACATTTGAGGTACGCGGCTGCCTGCAGAGAGCCTGCGAGTACACCCTCCGATGATGACATATACGTCACGCAGACCGTGGCCGACCCTGGCTGGCGGACTTGCGGATCGGCAAAGTATGTTTGAACTACTCTACTACTCTCTACTGCACCCCTTTCACTCCTGAATTATTTTATACGCTGTGAATAATATGCACTCTTGATCAGCTTTCATCTACGCATATTTTTTTTAATCATGATCACATATTGTCTGTTTTAATCTATTTTCATTGTTCTGCTATGTTCTATTGTGTGATGTATTTGATCTGTTGTACGTCGCTTTGGATAAAAGCGTCTGCTAAATGACAATAAAGTAAAAAGTAAAGTAAATAGGAGTAGGACTGAATATAATGATGCTAACCAACCATTAAACTTAAAAGCAAAAGCTCTACGCACTTTGCCTTTGTATTTGCACTGTACGACTCAGGGAGATGCTTTCCACCGTTTCATTGTTGGAGAGATTTAACAATGACAATAAAGATAATTGAACTTGAAAAATGCAGCATCGGTCCAGGAGTTATTTTGGAATTTTATGAGTGTAGTTGTAATGTTCTTCGGTGAGCCCATTTTCCCTTGACCTGCGTCATCTACATCAGTTAGTGATTTCCTACATTTCCCAGAATGCCTTTCAAACCCCCCCAGTGAAGAGGGTTCTCTGTGGTGAGATTTTCAAGTTGAGACAGAATGAGTGGAGAGAGAACAATGCTGCGGTTTATGCTCCTGGTTGTTCAAATGAGAAAGAAAGACGCCAAAGAGAGCGTTGTATTTTGCACACTACTGATGACTCAAAGATGGAAGCTGAGTCTGGATTGCCTTCTGGTCCATTGAGGCCAATGCCCATGTAGAGATTGGCTTCTCTCCTCTTCTACAATGGATTTCTCCCTGTATGATTGTTGTACGTCGGTCTCTTGGCGCAAAATGGCGGCTCTAAAGAAGCCCTCGCCCTTTGCTTCTGAACCTGGCGTTTACCGATCATGTCTTAAATCGCTGAAAGCTTTTCCTGCTATCAAACTCCATTGGAGCTGCTGGAAACATGGCGTTGCATCGTCTATGTTTGGCCAGTTATCCACGGCAAGATGAAAAATACACCAGGAAACAAACACAATTGGGTTTGTTTTTTTAACCGTATAAAAATATTATTGGGTGGATTTTTTTCCCTTTAACCTCAAACTGGGCACAAACGTTACAGAATAAATAACGTTTTGTAACTGGACATGAATATACAGACAATTAAATCTCAATCCCAAACCGCTTGTGTTTCCAGCACAAAAACAACAACAAAAAGACAGACATGAATACCCATGTCAGCTCCCAGGCCGAGATGCCCCTGATTGCATGGGCGCATTGTGTTGAGGTGACACCGTACCGCTGCCTGACGCCCAGACAAAGGAGCTGGTACAGGCCTCGAGGGGGCAGACGACAGACAGACACTCCTAAACCAGGGCCAGACATCATCTAGACCCCTCCCCCCCCCCTCTCACGCCCCCTCCCACAAGCCACAGCGGAGGGGGACTCATTCAGAGCACATTAGGGGAGGTGACGAGGGGCCAGGCATCGAGGGACTCTCCCCACTTGGCCGTCATAATCAACAGACACAACCCCTCCAGAGGAGCCCCCCTCCCTGCCCCCTCATCCTTCCCGCGCCGCCCCCCAAACCCCACGACCCAGACACATCCAGGAGCGTTTACGAGGGCGCGAGCATAGGGGGGGCGGCGGGGGGAAATGAACAGCCCCCCCGGGAGCTGTAGTTTTAATTGTCCGTCTTCTTGGTCCAAATTAAACAAGCCCGAGCACATTCAAGTGCCCCACACCTCCTCCTCCTCCCACCTCGGACAGAACCGGCACGTTCCACAGTGCCACGCCATTGATGTACTACTAGATTATGATGAAGACTCATTATATTTGTCTTCAATTAGGCAGGAGATGACGGGAGACAATGAGGAGCATTTTGTAATCATGAGCCTCTCCCCACCTCACGCCGGGAAGCAGAACTTCATTATGCCCAATGGTCCCTTCTGGACCATAAAAGTCTAAATACGTGCGGTTTATCCTCGGGAAGGTTTCGAGCACAAATGGGTCGGAAAAAAGCGAGTCGCCAGGAAATACAGTGGGGGTCCTGAAGCCGAAGCCAGCTCCAGACAACTGCATCGCGTAATAAACCATTACACAAGACATATTCAGTCATATTCATACTACTATAACATTGCTTGTTGTTTATTATGAACTTTTGTAAACATCAACAGTTTATCATTTTTTCTGTTCTGCAAGTTTTTTTTTTAAGGAATCAATAAGCAGAATTGATTCCTTGTCGATTCCTTTGGAATCAGAATTTTGGAATCAGTTCTCGATGCGTAACCTTAGTTGTGAGGGAACAGCAGGTCTCCACCCGGGCAGCGATCCTCTTGGAGCTTCCATTCACTTACCTGAAATGTTCTCCTATGACAACTTCCTATCCTGTCTTTTTCAAGTTCTGAAACACTGTCTGTCACAAAACCGAGCGTTGTTTTTTTTGACAGTCGGGATTGACATGGTTGTTTAAAACCACTGATAACTCCTAAAACAGAGCAAGACACTCCATGGTTTTTTCGAGACAGTTTTTCAAGGATGAATTTACAGGCGTCAGGTGAGTAGCCGTGATGTCTTTTCATCTTCACCACATGACTGTTGTACAAGCTTAGCTCTGAGAGAACAGAAGCTTGAGCGATGCTGGTGTCAGCTCAGAGCCAGAGAAGAAATGAGACCTCTTTGAGAAAGAGAATGGGAAAAACTCGAGAGCGCATTATCTGCATTTTACCTGGAAAGCGTTCAGCTGAGAAATGACTCGAACCCGACGTCTTGCCAGCTTTGTCGCCCATCCCCGTTATTTAAAATCGTGTTTCCGCCGCGGCTGTTAGGCTTTGATAGAACCACCCGACCGGACAAATACCGCTTTCATAAAATTGTGCAAATGATTTCTTTCATCTGGGATCGTGGCGGCATTGTTCCCCCATCCCCGACCCACCCGCCCCTTCTGTCCCCTCTCCTCACGGCACAAGGAGCTAATCTGAGACGAACACTCGCGCCGGCGCTGACACATTGTCCAAATTTTTTTTTCCTTTTCCTTTAAATCATGGAGGTAAAAGCCCTCATCTATGGGGGACAGGAATAGCTGTGTATTTCCCCCCACACACGCTTGCAGGGATTATAGACTGCGCCCCTAAATGTTCTTTATCCATCCATCCATCCATCCCTTCAGCCCTTCTTCTGCATGTATCAGCGAACGACCAGGTAGTTGTCAGCCGTGACATTTCGGGTTTCTGCCGTATTTGCAGATTGAAATTGGTCCATAACGGTGCCCGTCGGAGGGATCTGCATCTTGTCGAGCTGCCCCGCGGCCGGACAACCTTTCCTGCCAGGCCCTGACGCTCTTATCTGATCCCAGCAGACGGGCCGAGATGATGGCCGTGCCAACCGGAGCCTTTGATTTTTTTTAAAGTATACCCCTCTGGCTTATTGATCTCACACAGAGCTCGTTTTGTCCCGCTGCTAAAGCAGCGCTTCCAGTGTGCTCTGTTTGTGATGTGATCATCAGGATGAGAGACAACACAGCTTCCAGTGTGCTCTGTTTGTAATGTGATCATCAGGATGAGAGACAACACAGCTTCCAGTGTGCTCTGTTTGTGATGTGATCATCAGGATGAGAGACAACACAGCTTCCAGTGTGCTCTGTTTGTAATGTGATCATCAGGATGAGACACAACACAGCTTCCAGTGTGCTCTGTTTGTCATGTGATCATCAGGATGAGAGACAGTGTGCTCTGTTTGTAATGTGATCATCAGGATGAGACAACACAGCTTCCAGTGTGCTCTGTTTGTAATGTGATCATCAGGATGAGAGACAACACAGCTTCCAGTGTGCTCTGTTTGTAATGTGATCATCAGGATGAGAGACAACACAGCTTCCAGTGTGCTCTGTTTGTAATGTGATCATCAGGATGAGACACAACACAGCTTCCAGTGTGCTCTGTTTGTAATGTGATCATCAGGATGAGAGACAACACAGCTTCCAGTGTGCTCTGTTTGTGATGTGATCATCAGGATGAGAGACAACACAGCTTCCAGTGTGCTCTGTTTGTAATGTGATCATCAGGATGAGAGACAACACAGCTTCCAGTGTGCTCTGTTTGTAATGTGATCATCAGGATGAGAGACAACACAGCTTCCAGTGTGCTCTGTTTGTAATGTGATCATCAGGATGAGACACAACACAGCTTCCAGTGTGCTCTGTTTGTGATGTGATCATCAGGATGAGACACAACACAGCTTCCAGTGTGCTCTGTTTGTGATGTGATCATCAGGATGAGGGACGACACAGCACCCACACACCAACACTGTCTGTCCCACGCTCCAACACTGTCTGTCCCACACACCAACACTGTCTGTCTGTCCCACGCTCCAACACTGTCTGTCCCACGCTCCAACACTGTCTGTCCCACGCTCCAACACTGTCTGTCCCACGCTCCAACACTGTCTGTCCCACACACCAACACTGTCTGTCTGTCCCACACACCAACACTGTCTGTCCCACGCTCCAACACTGTCTGTCTGTGGTGAATTTGGTTGGGACTACCCCTGTCGAGTTTCTCATCGCCCAAAGGTAAGATGACCTCCCTCCTCCCCCCGGCCATTTTTTTCTTCCTTTTTTGGGGAGAGGTCACAGGTCAGGGTCTAATCCACACTTAAGTGCTGCCTTTTATGAAGAACAATAGCCGAGGCTGGCGAGTCGACCTCAAATTCAGGGCCAACTAGATTTAACGTCCAACCAAAAAAGCTCTAATTTCTTTGGCCGTTTGGCTGAAAGTTCGCACATGAACATATTACACGATGCTGCCTGGTCGGCGCTCATGTCCAAAGCACCTGACGTTACCCACACAGTGTCGATCTTCACTGAACTCCTGCATGTTTTGACCAGAGGCTAAATGTTAAACGTGCCCGCCGACCTCCGCGGGGACACATTCCTCCATGTTGAACAAGCGCGACGCAACAGCAGCATAGAGTGGGGAGCATGTACCCCGTCATGCCGCCCAGATGGCAGCAGAACGTATGTAAATTGCTTCATTAACCTTACGGCGCTTTAACCACCGGGCCGTGCAGAGCCTCCCGTTCCATCCGGGGGTTTTTCTGGAATTTTATTAACGCGTACATTAATCGCAATGGGGAGCTTTTCGCTCATGGCCTGAGGTGGTTCACTGTGGCGTTATCAAACACTGTACTAATTATACATGACATCTATCTGATTAACACTCCTGTGATTATTGCACCATGTCAGACCATCGTTTTTTTTTTAAAGATAGTCATGCATTTTCTGAGTGAGAAACCCTTTCACAGCAAAAAAAAAAAAAAAAAAAGAGACCCCCCCCCATCCCCCAGCCAGTGCGCCGGCTTGAATCTTCAGCCCATAACAATACAATGGCATGAGAGAGAGGGGAGAGAAGAAGTGAGGGGGTTGAAAGATGTGAAAAGGATCTGTGTTTCCATGCGGTCCGTCCCCCCGGTGTGTTTCCATGCGGCCTGTCCCTGCGGTGTGTTTTGCAGTGCGTGTGAAAAATGAGCATGGAGTTGTGTGTCTGCGTGCGAGCGGTGAGGGCTTGCACCTGGAGGAGGGAGGAGCATGCGAGGGGTCACGGGGGTCAGAGAGGGCCAGACGACCCCCGCGGCTGCATCGCACAAAACGCGGGCCTTTTCACCCCCTCTCCCCTTCCTCTCTCTCTCTCTCTCTCTCTCTCTCTCTCTCTCTCTCGTCCGCCTTCTTTCTCTCACTGCTTTCCAAAGGCGTAGTAATCCAGAACCCGCTCGCTCAACGAGCAGCGGCTCAATTATCCCTCCCGTTGGCCCGTTTCTCTCCCCTCGGACGGAGATTCAAAAACAATTAACCTCTTCACGGCTGGGGACTTTTCCCAGGAAAGGGCACGTCGGTAATTGAATGACTCCGCCATTTACATTCCCGACCGTGACTTCACTCCTTCACGCATAAATCTGGTTACCGAAAATCCTCGTCAGTGGCTTTTGCGATTGTCCAATGTCATTATCATGGCTGTAAGTTAACATTATCACGCAATGAAGAGGGTTTCGCGCAATGAAGAAGGAGGCTTTTACGGGACACTTTGAAAACGTTGACGCCAAAAAACACACCATTTTTCAACCTACTTAGAGCTCAATAGATTTGACCTCACTTGTGCTCAAAGTGTTGGCATCATCTGAGGGCTTTAGGAAAGTGTGTCCCATCATAACCTACATTTTTAATTATTCAACCGCCTCAGAAAGCAGCCTCTGGTGCTACCTGGTAAACTGGTGCGACTGGATTATGTGAGTTGAGTGTCTGTGCGCTATGACGCATCCCCCCACATCCTTAGCCTTCAATAAAATGCCCTCTTCTCCCCCTTGGTTATGGAGGGGCCTCCTATTCATCTCCAGGTAGAAAGCCTCAAAGTGTAGGAGGGACCAACAGCCTGTTGCTTCCATTCAGCCTTTTATTGCTTCCCCCTTCAAACGATGGTGGCAGCAGGAAGAGAGATCCCTCAATCTCCTTGATGCCATGATGATACACAGTCAGCATTCAGACAACACACAAACAACAACAGGCGGCCATGATACACAGTCAGCATTCAGACAACACACAAACAACAACAGGCGGCCATGATACACAGTCACATGATACACAGTCACATGATACACAGTCACATGATACACATAACACATGATACACATACATGATACACAGTTCGCAATCTCCAGTTGATCCAGAATGGACACACAGAGTTAAGAAAAACAACTTGGAATCAGCAATCAGCATGCAAACGGCTAGGTTAATTTTCCTACTAAAATATAGCCTTATCATAGCAGTGTCAAAAATATATTGCATACAGTCCAACTCGTTCCCATTTAAACCCTACTTGTCAAACGACGACTCAACTCCAAGCAGCCATTTTCCATAAAGAAACCTAGCTTATTATCCAGCTAACCCAGCGCCAGCCAAATGATGTAATCCCTACCCAACACACAGGCGCAAAACAAAAAGACGCAACGGTACACCGCTCAAAGGGAAAGAGACTCTTGAAAATGATTTTTGTCTGTTGGAGAATTACATCTCTGCCGACGCGTTTTCACTGCCTCTCACCGCTAATTAGCCTTTTGTTTTGTACTTTGTGTAGCTTGACTTCAGAAGCCACCTAGCCTTATGAGCCCCGGGCTGGAAGCCGCTCACCGGCGAGCAGCGGCAGGCGGTGGCCGAGGGCCTCGCTTTCAACCTCCAGTGTGGTAAAACACAAACAAAGCTGGGATGATTTTCTCTTGTTTTTCTGCTTCTGGAGCTCACGAGCTCCCTTTCATTAACAATGGGATGTCAGCCTTTTTTCTTATTATTATTATTTTTTTGCATTCCTGATCACACACCAGGTTCAAGATTCAGCTTTAAAATAAGCAAATCACGCTGCAAAAAGTTGAAAAAAAAGAGGCTAAAACATCAAGCTTCACAGCTAGACAAAAACACTACCCAACAAAAATGGTACAAAACAGTCAATGTAAAGCTTTCAGAATGAGCCAAGCAGCACATCACACACACACACACACTCTCCAGCTGTTTGAACACAATTTAATTTTTTATTTTTTTAACTATAGGCGCCAAGCCATTTTTATATTCTCGCAGAAGCTCGCCAAAACAGCATAGCTGAAATCTCTCACACACACACATACGCACAAACGCACGCACGCACACACACACACACACACAGAGTGAAGCAGTCTCTTTGATGTTTCCTCATGAGTGTGTAGGCCTATATTGCGGCTGTGTGAGTCACCCACACGCCATCCAACATCCATACACTTACACCAGTGGTTCTCAACATGGGGTTCAGGGACCACCAAAGGGGACCACAATTCACCAAATTGGTGAATTGTTCAACTTCACCATTATTTAATCTACGAGAAGTTGACACAAGTAGAGAATGTAGAATCAACGGCTGTTTTAATCATATAGTTTCTCTGCTATCTCTCTACCTACAGTACAATACAGATAGTCATGGACTTCTGGACAAAATCACATCAAACAATTTAAAAAAAATCTCAGATTTGGGTCCCAGTCAGAGACAACATTCCATCAAACAGGGGTCCTACTGTGGCCCTAATGTGGATTAAATTAGGGGTCCCTGATATGCTACACAGCAGCAGCAACAGCAGTGCTGGAACTGCACCCGGGGGGGGGGGGGTGGTGCAGTTCCACCACTAACCAGCCCCCCTCCACACACACACACACACAGAAACTCACAAACAACATAGCGTGTCTGTCGCTCTCTTGATTGTGGCTAGAGGAGGAAAGGGGCAGGGGCAGGGCCGGGGAAAAGGACGAGGGGGGGGGAAGCTAAAACAACTGGCTGTGTTCCAGACAGACTGGAACTCTGCTTGATCATTATGTCTAGCCTTCAGGTGTCTGGGCCCGGGGCCCGGGTGAGGGGTGGTGTGGGGAGGGGGGTGAGGTGTAGATAGCAGCCAGACAAAGAGGGAATATGAGGGCTGCCTACATACATACCAGCAGCATCAAGGCAGGGAGGGCGGGGGCAACGAGGAGAAGAAAAAAAAGGAGCCTTATAAAAATTTGATTAGCCGATCGTCCGACGAAGTGACTTTCTGTGTCGGCTTGCTTTTTCTCTCTCTCTCTCTCTCTCTCTCTCTTTCCCCGGTTCCCCTCCCTTCTCGCTCCTTCTCCACAGCGCCGCCCCAGAGAACGGGGCAGACAGATTTTATAGGTCCTAATTAAAGCCATCTGAAGCCTTTCAAGACATCAAACGGGCCCCCGGCCCCCCCCCCTTCTCTCTGATTGCGAAGAAATTGAGGAGAAATCAGAGGGCGCCCCCTTTTGTTTTGATTCCCAATTTCTCTCTCTCTCTCCACCACCCTCACACCCCCCCCAATCAATAAAGAGGTTCAATGAATGACATGACCTCATGGAGTGTCTGTCAAATTCAGTGGAATGTGATATAAAGGCATGTTTGGCAACAACAAGAGAATTAAAAAAAGGTAATAAAAAAATCTGGGGAAATCTGTGTTTTTTTTTATTCTTTTCTCAGCCTCTCGCAGAAGTTGCTGTTTTTTGTCATATCCTGATTGGAAATGACACATGATGTTGTTGAAGATCCACCCTTATCCTGGCCGGCTGCTTGGAGTGAAGCTGCAGCCCTGTTTTTCTTTCTTTCGTTTTCTTTAAATGTGTGCCTCAAGTAGGCTACTCCAGTTTTTCTTCTTGTCCCCCCTAATGTCCCCATTGAGCTGCCTGTGTGGACCGGTTGGACAGCCTGCCAGACGGGGGTCACTGGGTTTACCGTGTGTGCTTTGTATCTATATTTCATGCTATGGCGCTGCGCGGAGACAGACAGCCTCAACACATCCACAATGAGAACAGACAGGCAGGGAGACAGACGCACACAATGACCGACAGCACAACACGCACTGGGGCAGTGAATGAAGCACAAAGTGGAGCCAAAGCTGTGTAGAAATTATTATAAACATTCACAAATTATTAATTCTTCGAATTTAAATGCAAAGCACTATGGCGCAAAAAAAACGTAGCTAGGCATGCAACTGAACTATAGCTGAAATTGAAACTATTTAAGCTAATTAAATTGGACACAATATGCATAGTTATGGCACCAGCAAAATTAGTAATTGAATGGTGGAGAAAATCATAATCTCTATCCTACTTACCATTCATTTCTGTCAACTTCAGGGCGTCATCGTCTCGTCCCTGCGCCTCTCCGGGGGCGTTTGGACACGGAAAAAGTCCGTGCGTCCGGCGACGCGGCGTCATGTTGGGCGGGCAGCACGGTCATCTTCACCGGGGGAAAGTTTTCACAGGATACCGCTCGGCCGGGCCGGCCCGGTTCATTCTCCCGAGGAGGCTGCCTGCACGTCCGAGTCCGCCGGTGTCTGCTCTTCAGTGATGCCCCGGACGCGTCGCTGAGGGGAGAGGGAGCGCACAGAGCGTCATGTGAGCCGGGGAGCGCAGCGCCATTGGCCAGGCGGGGATACATATGATAAGGCTGCTCTGTGCGCCATTGGCCCAGGACGACCAGGGAGAGAGAGGCGCCTCCTCACTTGGCTGTGCGCAAGAATGTGAGTGTGCGCCTCGCTGTTCATAATTTTCAGCAGCCAAAGGGAGGGAGGGGGAGGGGGAGGGGGGTGGTAAAGTAACAAATTGTTCCAAAGATCTTCTGCTTTTGTGTCATCGACGTACAGAGAGGGAGACATGCCTCTACTGTATTTCTGCTTCCTCTGTGAAGGAGATGACTCTCTCAATGATGGGAGCCTATGCGCCCGAATTTGACCTTGTAGTTTTTATAATCACAATGAAGTTTAAGCATCATGAAAAAAATGTTGAGGGATCTTATAAGAACACGATAGTAGCTATGTAAGACTAAGAGGAGGAGCAATGTTGCAGTTTTGTTTAAATAATCAGGTTGACCAAATGATGGGCTAGCTCATGCAGTCAGTCTTGCTCCAGAAATGTAGTCGATAGGCTATTACACTCGAATTAGAGGGTTTTGATGTTTTGGTGAAAACTAATTGATTGTGGGACTTTAAGGTGCCTTTGTATTTGTGATAGGCTACTCATCATTCTTTTGTTTTGAAATATAGTTTATATTTTTTAAATATATATTATTTTGATGTCAGAATACTGTGCAAAACAAACGTTGCAAGAAACAGCAGTTATAGATAACAGAATACAAGAACAGGCAAAGTATCATTTCTGGAGCTTTTTTAACAACAGATTTGTGGTTTCACTAGATGAGATGTCAACTAATTGTACTCAGGCTGAAGGACTGGGTTCAGTTTATTTGCAGATACAAATTATAAAAACGTTAAAATGAAAGGACAGACAAACTGGTAGCAGACAAAGAAACCCACAGTAGTTAAAAAAAATTACACCTCACAAGAAACAAGCAAAATCAAGACGACATTACCAACCACAGACTAGACATGTTTACTTTCATTTCACTGCTTTCCTCCACAGCTTGGAAATACCACCATACGTTCCATTTGCACTTCCTAATGAGTTCAGTGCAGAAGCTCATTCATTATTTAGGAGAGCGAGAGCTAATTGAAAGGACAGGGTGTGACCTATGTGCCTATAGGTGGTGCTGTGGTGGGAGGTGAGAGCGCACAGGAGAGCCCTTCAAAACCTCATCAAATGATTGGCATTATTCTCTTTGGTGGTGCATGGAATCAAAGATAGCCTCCATTTCACATAGTTCATGCCGTTCTGCTCACTCTTTTGTATTCTCACATAGATTTTCCATGCAGTTGGACTTCACACAAGAGGGCATGCATGGCAATTAGGGCTGCAACTATTTTCATTATTTGTTCATCTGTGAATTATATTTCAGACTAATCGATTAGTCGCTTGGTCTTTAAAATGACACAAAATGGTGAAAAATGTCCATCACTATTTCCCCAAAGCCCCAAATGACGTCCTCAAATGTCTTCTTTTGTCCCGGCCAACAGTCCACAACCCAAAGTTAATCAGTTCAGTTTCATAGAAGACTAAAGAAACCAGACAATATTCACATTTAAGAAGCTGGGAACGAGATTTGTATTTTCTTAAAAATTCGTCAAAAGGCTTAATTGATTATAAAAATGGTTTGAGGTAAATTTCCTGTCAATCGACTAATCGATTAATCGACCAATGGTTGATGCAGCTCTACATGGCACATAAAAGAACATGGGCGGTCCGTGGCTGTGCGTAGTGAGCGTGGAGGCAGAGGAACCCAAGGTGCTGTACTGGGTGGGGAAATAGAGCGCATGTAATCTGGAGCGCGCGCTTGCACCCCCTCTGGGCCGGCGGCGGCGCGGCATATTAAATCAATATTCCGCAAAGCTTTCTCATGTGTCCACATTCACTTGACTGCTGCCGTGATGCGTCCGGAGGGTCGAGCAGCACCTCCCTGATCTCTGCGGCACTATAGGCTCCGAGCGAGGCGACGCATCGCCTGTTCCATTTGTCTCGCGCGTTAAACGGGAGGCGGCAAGGAACGCGGCGACGCATTATCTCCACACACAAAACATTCTCTCCGCCTCGCTCCTCTCCAACACCGTGAAACAACAATTATTAGCCGCTTTGAGGAGCATGTTCAAGGGCTCATCGGACACACTTAAGGAACACGAAATATATTTCACAACGCACCTCCTTCACGACAGTTTTTTGGAATATCTTTGACTCTCATGAATGCTTCCCCCATTTTACGTGCCTCTTGTTGAGTATAGGCTACTTTGGCTGCCGGATGGCCTGTCGCCTCTGCAGGGGGATTTGGATGATGGCATTATGACTGGACGTGTGACAGTAGCTTTCTTACCAGAAACCAGCCTAGCACTTCCTTTTCAAGATTTAAAAGCCTGCCGTGCTGCATCATCCTGGTGTAAGATACTGCATTCATGCGCACACACACACACACACACACACACACACACACACACACACACACACACACACACACAAGCTCGGCTCACACACACCCCATCGTTATGAAAGCAAAACCCTGCCTCTGCAAAATAGGTCATACACTGCAGTCACTTTATCTCAGCAAGTGCATTGTACCCACATGTACACATCAAAGGCAAGACTCCAGTGTTGGAGCGTTAGAGCACCGGGGTGTCTTCACTGAAACAGGACCTGAGAGAGTCTGGCCGTCGGGGGGTGGCGGGCCGGTGCGATATCGTTTCCCCCCGAGCGTCGACCTGTCACTCCGTCTTTAATACCTTCAAACGGCCCAGAGCTCTGAAGTCAACTCCGACCGCGCCACGTTTTTATTATACTACCGCAGTGCCCCGAATGCCTTCGACGTCAGCCATTCCAACCAAAAAGCTACACATGCAGTATCTTCTCGCTCTTCCTGCGTGTTTGCACGGATATTGAGGACTTTGACGATTCTGATTCCCAAAGTCTAATAGTTTACCTTTGGTTCATCTGGGAAAACACACACAAAGACTGGCTGGCTTATATACAGCAAGAGTGGAGTGAATGCGGCAAGTGGGGGATGGGAGGATGGGGGGTTCAAAGCAGTCAAAGAGGGAAGACGGCTCTGTGTGCAGTGCTCTTAGAGACCCATCATGGCTGCCAGCTAATCTGCGGCACGCTCCAGCCCTATATTTAGACCCGTGTTTTCTGAACACTTAGCGAAATTCGCTGAGACGAGAGGAGCTTTTCGAGGCTGTTAACCTCGAATTAATGCTTTTTTGGAGTTTTTCGGGCCGGACGTTCCAAAAACACCTGTTCTGGCCCTCTGTCGTCCTCTGGAAGCCATCTCCATCTTTAATGAGGAAAGAGTTGATTATGAGTGGAGGCGAGGAGGACGCAGCGAGGGTGTGAGAACGTGCTGTGAATGTGAGGAGGAGCTGCTGGCTTGTCTCAGCTTGCTCACCGCTTCAGAGAATTGGGATTATTTCAAAAATCAATCTAAAAAAAAACTGGGCAAGTGTTGGCTTTAAATAGGACGTGAAACATGACAGTAGTGAGGAGTTAGAAGGTTTTGATGAGTCAAAAAAACCACAATCCAAGTCAGAAACACAACAGCATATATATGCTGTGAGCCTGTTAGAATTCAAAATCCTTACTGCCAACACTTAACGAGCCTGTACTCCACTACTGTACGTTACTGTACTGTACTGTACTGTACAGTACAGTCAACCTAGTGACATCATCTAACAACATTCTAGTTGGCGAAAAGGTGAAATGTTCATCTTTCTATGTAATCTAGGTACATTTCAGACTTCAACGCAGTGTCCTGTTTTGCCTGAGGTGAAATGCAAATGAACTAGAGTCACATGATCAAATGTTTCACGTGCTCTTTAAAAGGTGCCATCATTATCTTCAGCATCATCAGCTGGTTCATCCCTGACATCATCATCATCATCATCATCATCATCATCACTCTCAAGACTAATCATTAGGGCTGGGTATCGTAAAAAAAATAAAACAATACCAGTACCCTTAAAGTGATACCGATACCAATAGAGTACTTAATACAATACCTTTTTTTTATGTTTTGGTGGCATCTCGGCACGCTGAACTGTCAACTCCGTCACACCACGCTCCACTTCACCACCACAGACTGTATGGGTTGTAGATGGGCCAATCACATATTAAATCGAAGAACGCTTGCGGTGATTGGCTGCGAGCAAAACAATACAAATTAGTATTTTTTTCCCTAGATCTGTGTATAAAAATGTTTGAATGCAGGTATTGTTTGACTGGAGAAGTTTCGATACTGCTTGGTACTGGTTGTTATTTTGGTCGATACCTTAAAAGGTATCGAGTGCCGATACCAAGCCCAACCAATTATCATGCAGTTTGACATCCCACCTGACTAATCGCTGCTTTATGAAATGTAAACGCAGCAAATATCCATGAAACAACAATACACCTGCGTAATTCAGCCCCATTTATTATTGTCCGGGAGTGCAGCCGGTTAACGGTTGTGTGTGTGTGTGTGTGTGTGTGCGTCCGTGCGTGCGTGTGTGTGTGTGCATGCATGTGTGTGCACGTGTGTGTGTGTGTGTGTGTGTGTGTGTGTGTAAGTGTGAGAGAGAGAGAGAGAGGGGGAGAGAGAGAGAGGAGAGTACCAAATGCTCTGATCTGGTCCAGGTGGGCCAGAGGGAGTTGGTCATACGGAAAGCCTTTACCTCCATCTGCTGTGTGGCCTGAACAAACACACGCCCCCCCCCCCCCTCCACACACACACACACACACACACACACGTAAGCATGCACGCACACATGCACACACACACACACACACACACACACACACACACACACACACACACACACACATGCAAAGACATGCATACTCTCACACACAAACAAACAAAAACACATACTGACACACACACACACACACACACACACACACACACACACACACACACACACACACACACACACACACACACACACACACACACACACACACAGAGTCAAGATGGCCAGTCTGGTTCAAAAGCCTGTCCCTTAAGCATTAAACGCTCTACGCTTTGGCGGCAGAAACACGGCCAGGAGCAGCCTGCGGCCCAGATACACTCTCCCTCCCCTGGTCACCGCACGCCGCCCGGACCCCTCCGGCCTGGAGCTCAGCTGAGCACCACTGATAATATCCACATGAGTGTACACGTGTGTGTGTGTGTGTGTGTGTGTGTGTGTGTGTGTGTGTGGTTGGATGAAATGGCCATGTGAATATTGTAGAGGAAGAGGTTGTATTGAGGAAAGCAGTTCTGTGTGTGTGTGTGTGTGTGTGTGTGTGTGTGTGTGTGTGTGTGTGTGTGTGTGTGTGTGTGTGTGTGTGTGTGTGAGTGTGTGTGTGTGTGTGTGTGTGTGTGTGTGTGGGGGGGGGGGTCGGTGGGTGCATGCACAGTGAAATGCACACGCTTGCATGTTTGTGCAAATAGTCAAATTTGTCAAGTTTGGTGCCAAATGCTCAGTCGTGTGTCGAGATATGTTCCCTCATGAGGAATGCTGTTGCTCTCAGCCATCAGAGATGGTAAAAAAAAAGACAAATGAATAAATTGAAAATCTAGGATTGAATTTCCACATCTAGTTTTTCTTAAAATAAGTGAAAAAATGTGCCTGCTGGTCCAGCCCTTCGAATGCGCCCACTCCACCGAGTTGACAACAACTGGTCCAATGAGCGCCGAGGCCGGGGGACTAACGATTAGCCAATCAGCATCAATAAACAGCGCAGCGGGCGGGACTAACAGGGTTGTCAAGCTGCTGTCAAGTGCGCAGAGGAGTAATAACAATCATGGCGGCCACCATAGACGAGATAGACATCGAGGTTTTAAATCGATAAAAGTACCACTTACTTTGGGAGATGTTTTTTCATTCTTTTTCTTTTTGCCCGCTCCCGTCTACGTTGGGCTCTAGTGATTGGTTAGTGTTCAGTTGAGTGGAGTACCGCAGGAATGAGTCCGGAAGTCACACTTCCGACTCGTACGTGTAAAAGGCAATGAGATTCTTCTATGGGGATTTCTGTTAAATGCATGAAATAAGGTCTGTGGTTAACAAAAGTTTATGAAACTGTGAAGTTTGTGTTCAACCTTCACAAATGAGGACCACTTTTATTACTTTTGAAGCGTAAATGCAAAAAAAACAACAAAAAAACGCAATTTTCAGAAAACACAAAATAAAAATCTCACCCAGCTGATAGATTGTTCCTCTTTTAAGAAAATATGATTTTAAGACTGAAGAGGATATGAAAAAATATATTTTGTTCACAGTTAAGCCCTTAGTGGGAAAGACAACCATGTAATAAATATACAGTACATCACACTCGCTACATTTTGACAATGACATGAAACAATTGTGCATTGTACAAGAGCGCTCGTTATTGTAGGCCATTTCTTTTTTCTTCCTGAGCCTCGTTTGCATTGTAAGACTAATTGGTGTGCCACTAACAGCAAATCAATCCATTCTTGTTCATTGGCTCTAATTCATTGTTTATTTAACAGGAATGCAATCTAGCCTTTTTTTAAATAGCAGAAAATGGTCTCATTGTTTGGCGGCCTGACCTTATCATTTTAACTTGTCATATTAGAATACTCATTAACTCATCACGTTAAGAGTCGCCTCACGTAACGAGCCACTGAGGCAAATTAAATTATTGCTGGACTGGGTTACTTTTAATCGCATTGATATTTCAAATAACAGTGCGTGACAAAAAAGGTCTTGAAGGTGATAGCAACACTAATTGGTAATGGGTTTTACAGATGGAAAGGATATAATTACACAAAACCACAAGTTGATGACCAAGAGGAAGCCTTATGAGTCTGTGATATTTCTCAGAATAAAATGTTACAGCGATTTTACTTTTAGAGCAAAATTAGTACATCAAGACACTCTAGGGATGCTGTTGTAGGATCAAACGTGTGTGATCCTTCGGTTATGGCACGGTCTCTCTAACTACCAGGTCAGCTGAGCAGTTTATTAAAGGTGCTATATGTAGTATTTTAGCATCAATAAATCATTAATTCAATAATTGAATAGTACTGCCACCCGACATCTACGATGCATTTTAGATTGTGTTCCACTGAGTTGGGTTTGGCAGGAAATCTGGTGGTGGAATTGCTTTATGGCAAAACGGGAGATTGCTTTATGGCCCAAAACATGAAGAGGGCGCTGTTCTTCCAGTGCAAATAGAGCTAAAGCTTTCACAGTTTCTGGCAATAGATGATGGGAGAAAGTTCGAGTTTTCTCGCAAAAGACAAAACGTTTGACTGAGGAAGCTCTTTCCTCCTTGTGACAGAAAGCAGCAGGGCTTATGGGAAATGTGGTCTTTATATTGAGAAGCACGGACAATAACTTGCATGAGATAGAGGCTATCAATCATATCAACGATGGTCTCATTTGTTTATGGTAATACACCAAGGTATCAAAAGAAATCTGACAATACATTGATGTTAAAGAATGTAATACATGGCACATAGGAATTTTATAGCGTTATTTTGATGATCTCATAGTCTGATCATGTATCTCATGTGTGAGGTCCTGTTTCAGTCCGTGCACCATAGGTTTCACCACGCACTGCTACACTGCATACTGCTGATGTGTCTCAGCACCAATCACATCAAGGCATTCCTGCACATTCATGACATCATGATTCATGACATCATCACATCTGGTCATTTAAAACCATTCTTTGTACTGGCTGAGAAGGAGTGAGACAGACAGGTGCAGTCACACATTGTAATGGATGCTTGCTGAACTACTGCTGCATTTTGTCTCATCCTGAGGAGGAACTGCTGGGGGGCGGGGGGGGTATGACGTTTTTCTGTGTTTGTATTGTAGCTTTTTAGAAGGCTGCAGTCTGTTAACTAGCTGGCTAAGCTAGTTAACAGAGTTAACTAAACTAGTTATGCATGTAACGGGAGACTTTTAGCGGTGGCTGCATAACAGCAAGTGCGAGTTTTCAACTGTGTATAATGGTGTGATGAATGGTGGCTGTGCTGCGGTCTGGTTGGAAGACATGACGAGTGAAGATTAGCGGACATGGTGTAACATACCATAGCTCGCCGTGTGTGTAACCCTCAGAGCTAGGCCATGTGTTTGGACAGGGAGAGAGAGAGAGAGAGAAATATCCAGAGATCCAGGTCAGCTGTGAGGCCTCAGCTGGAATGGAGGGCTACACCTGTCAGCGCCTGGGGGCCTCTCTCTCTCCCTCCCCTCTCTCTCTCTCCCTCCCTCTCTTCCCCCTCTCTCTCCCTCCCTCCCTCCCCCCCCCTCCTCTCTCTACCTCTCTTCCCCCCCTCTCTCTCTCCCTCCCTCTCTCCGCCTTCCTATCTCTCTCTGTCTGTCCAGCTGGACGTGCAGGAGCCCCCCCCCATCCAGGCCAGTTCAGCCCAGCCATGCGTGGCCATCTCAGGGAATTCATTCCGGATGCTTCCTGTTCATTACATCCACCACTCCTCTATCTCTCTCTCTCTCTCTCTCTCCATGTCTTGCTCTTCGCTATCTGTCTTACAACACCATCTGTACCCCCCCACACACACACATTATAAAACCTCTCTCTTTTTCATACATTTTAATATTTGAATTATTCACCTCCGTTGGGAACGTAGTGCAGGGTGAACCCAAATTCGATTTATTCACATTTTGATTTGTCAAACAGAGATTTTTCTTACACTGATACAAATCTTTATCATGTGAATTCATAGTAGACACATTATAGTAAGAAGTGTCAGACTCAAGAAATTGAAAAATGATGGTCTGGTCTGCATTTTTTTCTTTTTTTATGCAGGTGGTTTGCCTTAGGTAGGGTGATCTCCAATGACAGTTCATCTTTTTTTGTCTATCTACAATACTTTTTTTTGTAATTATTATTTTTATCATCTCCTTTTTTCTCTTTTTATCCCTAGTTCTGCCTGCACTTTCCCTTCACACCAAACCACGGAGAAGATGTGCATAAGCAATAAAAGAAAGATAATGGATAAAAATGATAGCAGCACTCTGTCAACCTGTAATAAAGTGCAACACTGCATAACAGGTAGACATGGTGTAATTCTCCACAGCTCGCCGTGTGTGACATTCCATTTGAAGATAAATGGCTTGCACTAGTATTAAAAAATAAAATAACCTTAGCCGGCTGCTGTCAATCTCACATAAACGACTGGCACGAGGCAAAAAAAGAAAAGAAAAAGATACAGTAAGTTTGTAAAAAGACCTGCCACATACAGTATATTAACCTCAGGGAAACCCCATTTTGTCCCTCGGCAAGATGGGACATATAAGGTTGAATAACAGTGGGCTTGTTCTCCTGCTCCACTTACAGCACATCCTATCCTACACACTGCCTACTGCATTATTCAGCTGTCTACCTGTGAGGCAGCATGGGCCTGTTAAGGGCCGCCCATTATGATCCATAATTAAATATGAGGCAACATGAAAGTGCATAAGATATGAGACCAGGGTGGGGACAAGTCACTGCAGTCCTCCTTGTTCCCCATTTCTGTGTGGGCTCGTACGCTGACTCTAAACAGATTGTATTATTTTACAACCTTTTTTCAGCCTTGTGTACACTGTAGTGTGTGTTTTCTCACTCAAACCTCAGAGTCACTGGTCTTGGATGTTTGCTATCAGCGGTCGACAGTTGCCGTGTATGATTATGAATATTATTGTCTGGCTGTCCTCTGAATACAGTGTTACACCCATAGGCCGCTGTCTCTTACAATATGTCCCCCCCCCCCCCCGAGCAGCTCAATCATATACTGTAGCCGTTTGAAGCTTACAGTCAGAAGGCCCCCCGTTGTGCAACTTGTGCATTTAGAGAATATGAGCATAACCAAAGCGTTTACAGGCTTTCTAAATGGACCATTAGGGATGCATCAAACCCAGCGTCCGGCCATTGTTCCCATCAAGTGTCCCGCTCTTCCGGGCCGGAGGTAGATACAAACGGCTATACCTCAACCAACACCAAAAGCACACTCACATTGACTTAAAAATACAATCAAAATCACTTTCTCCGACTGAGAAGAGAAGAACAAATCTGGCTTTGTTTACACTGCCAAATCAAACAGACCCGCTAGTGGACGTTTGTGTGAAAATCTCAGTGACAGTTAAAGGCCTTAGTCTCTAGCACACAAACACATGCACACTCCTGTGTGCGCGCACACACACACACACACACACACACACAAACACACGCGTGTGCGCTCGCACACACACACACACACACACACACACACACACACACACACACACACGCATGCACATACACACACACACACACCACAGTGAGATCCTCACATCTGTCCAAATGTGAACGGTAATATCTCCACCTTGCAGGCGGTTGTGGGGAGGGAAGGCTTAGCGGCTCGCTCACTTTCTTCCCTCACTGGCTGTGAAGTGAAGTCTGAGGTGTCAGGATTTCTCTCTCTCTCCCTCCCTCAGTCTCTCTCTCTCCCTCTCCCTCTCTGTCTCTCCCTCTCTGTCTCTCCCTCTCTCTCCCTCCCTCTCTCTCTGTCTCTCTGTCTCTCTCTCCCTCTCCCTCTCTGTCTCTCCCTCTCTCTCTGTCTCTCCACAGTGAGTAGGCTATGTCTCTATAGTGGGTGAGTCTGTGTTGTCCAGGGAACACTGCGAGCACCTGATAAGAAGCTGAAAGCAGATATATACATCCTGGAATGAGCTGCAGATACAGGGAGACAGTAAACAGATCACATACATGGCATCTCTGGGATTTACATGCGGGCCTATGTTACAGGAGCATTAGCGCGGGCTGATTGTAAACAGCTAGTTCACTTGCAAACCTACACTTAAATGTCGTTGAAGGGCCCTACATGTTCGTTTGTATTGCCAAGCAAGTTTACACATGCAAGGAATTTCCTTTGGTATTTTGGTGCATAAGAACAATAAGCATAGTAAGAGAAAGTAAGAAATGAAAAAAGTAAATAGCACTGCAGGTTAAGAAAGCTAAATAAAAAATATATAAAATAGAAACATTTACACTAAGAGAATATGTAAAATATGTCTGTATTTTAAAATGAATGAATGCAGGAATGTGCAAAATAACGATGGAATGTGTAAATTGATGAGTTATGAAGAAAAACAGATAGAATTGGGGAGATTCTGCTCCCACACAAATTGAATTGACCCTTCCATCACGTCATGCCAACAAAATATAATATCCATCAACAGGCAATATAGATAGAGTGAGTGTTTATTTCCTCCCCAGACAAGCTTTTACCCCTTCCTTTGTATTGTTATTATCCAAATTATTAAGGTTTGCTGACACCCTGAATACCAATACAACAATGCCTCTTCCTCCCCTGTGAGATCCCACCCACCCCCACCAAATCTGAACCCCCCCCCCCTCATACAAAGTTATCAGTGGTTGCCATGGCTACCGCAGGAGTTCATAAATTCAGGCGCAGACTCTTCATTCCCTGCAAATATCTGCAGGTTTTTTGGGAAGGGGGCTGATGAGTCGCAGAGGGGACGTGGGATGGCAGCCTGGTCGGCAGAAGAACATCTCGTATTGTACGTTTCTGCAATGATCCACGGATATGTAGAATATCATTCCACATTCCAGAACCAAAAATACATTGCATATCACGTTTCTAGTACGTGAATATCAACGTTAGTCGGCCATTGAAAAAGCACAGTGGCCAGTACCTAAGGGCGTCAGGGTGGAGGGCCATGCATGTTCAAATTCTATATTTCAAGCGTAAATCAAATTTTTTATGTTTTTGTTTTTTAACCTGTAACCAAACCATAGTGATCCTGGCATAATACTACCCTTACCCAAGTTGTTTTGCTCCCCTAAACACAACCAAAGTTGTTAAAGTTGTTTTATTTGCGTTTAACGTGGGAAAGGCGGCAAGGTTTTCAAATGAAGCGCCGTTTTGATTTTTCTCTTTTTGTGGGGGTGAGACCCAGAGGGGATGTGGGATGGAGAATTTGGATGAAGGAGGTACAGGGAGATGAGGCGTGGAGGAGGTGGGTCAGGAGGGAGAGAGAGAGAGGAAGCCCGTCCCTCACCTCTCCTCCTGAAGCAGAGGGAGAGGAGGCGTGGAGGAGGTGGGTCAGGAGGGAGAGAGAGAGAGGAAGCCCGTCCCTCACCTCTCCTCCTGAAGCAGAGGGAGAGGAGGCGTGGAGGAGGTGGGTGAGGAGGGAGGGAGAGAGAGGAAGCCCGTCCCTCACCTCTCCTCCTGAAGCAGAGGGAGAGGAGGCGTGGAGGAGGTGGGTGAGGAGGGAGAGAGAGAGAGGAAGCCCGTCCCTCACCTCTCCTCCTGAAGCAGAGGGAGAGGAGGCGTGGAGGAGGTGGGTGAGGAGGGAGAGAGAGAGGAAGCCCGTCCCTCACCTCTCCTCCTGAAGCAGAGGGAGAGGAGGCGTGGAGGAGGTGGGTGAGGAGGGAGAGAGAGGAAGCCCGTCCCTCACCTCTCCTCCTGAAGCAGAGGGAGAGGAGGCGTGGAGGAGGTGGGTGAGGAGGGAGGGAGAGAGAGGAAGCCCGTCCCTCACCTCTCCTCCTGAAGCAGAGGGAGAGGAGGCGTGGAGGAGGTGGGTGAGGAGGGAGGGAGAGAGAGGAAGCCCGTCCCTCACCTCTCCTCCTGAAGCAGAGGGAGAGGAGGCGTGGAGGAGGTGGGTGAGGAGGGAGAGAGAGAGAGGAAGCCCGTCCCTCACCTCTCCTCCTGAAGCAGAGGGAGAGGAGGCGTGGAGGAGGTGGGTGAGGAGGGAGAGAGAGAGGAAGCCCGTCCCTCACCTCTCCTCCTGAAGCAGAGGGAGAGGAGGCGTGGAGGAGGTGGGTGAGGAGGGAGAGAGAGGAAGCCCGTCCCTCACCTCTCCTCCTGAAGCAGAGGGAGAGGAGGCGTGGAGGAGGTGGGTGAGGAGGGAGGGAGAGAGAGGAAGCCCGTCCCTCACCTCTCCTCCTGAAGCAGAGGGAGAGGAGGTGTGGAGGAGGTGGGTGAGGAGGGAGGGAGAGAGAGGAAGCCCGTCCCTCACCTCTCCTCCTGAAGCAGAGGGACAGGAGGCGTGGAGGAGGTGGGTGAGGAGGGAGAGAGAGAGAGGAAGCCCGTCCCTCACCTCTCCTCCTGAAGCAGAGGGAGAGGAGGCGTGGAGGAGGTGGGTGAGGAGGGAGGGAGAGAGAGGAAGCCCGTCCCTCACCTCTCCTCCTGAAGCAGAGGGAGAGGAGGCGTGGAGGAGGTGGGTGAGGAGGGAGGGAGAGAGAGGAAGCCCGTCCCTCACCTCTCCTCCTGAAGCAGAGGGAGAGGAGGCATGGAGGAGGTGGGTGAGGAGGGAGAGAGAGAGGAAGCCCGTCCCTCACCTCTCCTCCTGAAGCAGAGGGAGAGGAGGCATGGAGGAGGTGGGTGAGGAGGGAGAGAGAGAGGAAGCCCGTCCCTCACCTCTCCTCCTGAAGCAGAGGGAGAGGAGGCGTGGAGGAGGTGGGTGAGGAGGGAGAGAGAGAGGAAGCCCGTCCCTCACCTCTCCTCCTGAAGCAGATGGCACCGTGTGGCTGGCTCCACCGGCGCGGCGGCCTTCTCGCCCAGCCACCATAAGGAGGCAGGTTAGAGGGAGATTTGGGGTGACAGAGTTTGGCAGGGGCTACAAAGCCAAGATGCGTCGGGGAGGGGGGAGCGCTCGGTGCCGTGAGCCCGCACAGAGGTAAGCTGCCGTTCTGTCCCTGTCTCTGTGATTTAGTGCCCGTGCGGTGCGTGCAAGTGGAAAAGGAAAACCGGCTTTGGGCTTTAGGGTTTCGGCGCCGCGGCATGCCGTGCGTTTCCCTAACTGATGTTGATAACCTAGTTTGGAGGTCACGTCTGTCAGTGTTCAAATAGGCCTGGCACTATGTAACCTCATTCAAACTCTTCTTTATATCTTGTCTCAATGAACTGCACGTCAGCAAATCTCTGCTCTTGAGCATGCTGCTTAATTTTACGATTTATATATATATATATATATAGATATATATCTATATATCTATATATATGGTTAGAGAAAATATAAGTTCCATGGGCCTTTCCTGGTCAGTGGGCTAGCATACGCATAGTTAGTGCTGTAGGTTAACATGACATGACATCTCACACATATAGATTCACCCCAGTGGCATTGAGGACTTCTCTCTTTTGCTGAGACCTTGGGCAGTGCATCGTGTCCAATAACAGCTGATAACTCTCTGTTAGACTCCACGACGCACACACATTTATTACATGTTATATACAGTATATATATATATATATCTCACTGAGAGCAATGCTTTCTTTTTCAGGAGCGCCCTGTTCACATTCACACACATTCACACCTGGAAGCTGACCAGTACAACCACAGTCTCATCTGCTGGCCACTGATCAGCTCCACTGGTGCGGTTGGGGTTAAGGGCCTTGCTCAAGGGCACCTCAGTGGTGGTAATGAGGGAGGGGCAAGCGCTGCCTTTTCACTTTCCCCACCTAGATATATCCTGCCAGTCCCGGGATTGAACCGATGACCTTCCTGTCACAAGCTCACTTCTCTAACCTTTAGGCCCCCACTGCCCATAAATCATTACCACATTGGTTTTGAGATATCAAAGTCAAAGGTCAAAGGTAACTTTATTGTCCCTTATGGTAGGCTACATGTAAAGAATTTGGGGTATTTTATGCTGATTATTATAAGGTGGCAACCTCCACAGAAGGCCCGGTTAGAACACACGAGAGGAGACGATGTCCAAAAAGTCTATTTATTTTGTCTTCATACCCACATCACAATTATGCACCACTTTGTTAGTCCAAATGATCAGATTGTTATAATGTATGGTTTCTTTGATGCACGCACACTTAACATCTGAAAATGACTTTGAAACAATCTAAATAAGGTAATTGGAGCGACACAGCAACTAGGACTAGATTTCCAGGACATGTGGTCGACTGCCATCAAGGACTGAAATGGCCTTGAAGATTCGGGTCCTACTGATATTGGGTGGTCCTAAGGGGTGACCAATCTGCCTGATTAAAAGTCTAGAAACTAAAAGAATTCCAACAGCAGAACTTGCTGGCCTTTTGTACACTACAACTAAATAAACAAAACGATCACAGGGATGATTGTCCACTGGCCTGAGTGGCCTCTACACAGCATTACATTTTATTGTGAGCCACCGGTTCAGATTTGGCGCGAAATTGGCTGGATTGCTTTATGGCACAATGCGAGCCTGCTGTGAGGCACAAAACAGAACGTTTTTCATTTGCAAGTAATACATCACTTTTTTTAGCTGGAGGGCACGGCCCAGCAGTAGAGACCCAAATGTCACTGAGTGAGTCGCTGAGTGAGGGATGAAGTTTCACCATTGGTCAGCCGTGGCATGTGGCCATAGGCTACACGGTGTGAGTTGCGGGTTCTCCACACCAGACAGGACAGGACTAGCAGGCTACAGGGTTCAGCAGGCTACATAAACAAGTGACAAGAGTCACATAAACAAGTGGAATTAAAATGTGTCAGACAATGGTTTCGTACGTGGGAGACAAAGCTACATTCAACTTGAATGTAGCTTTGTCTCCCACCTACGAAACCATTGTCTGACACAGATTCAACAGCAGCAGATAAGAGTTCTGGCTAGCGTCAGCATTGATGCTAGCTGCTAGGCATTAGCATCGCTGCTAATGAAAGCTGCTAGCCATTAGCTACGGAATCTCCACACACACATATTTTTGTTAAAATTACAACAAATCTATATATTAATTCTGTGATTAGCATTAACGATACAAGTCGCCATTTTGATGTGGTTATGATGTCAACTCGGACAAAGCAGAGCTCTGGATGATACCAAAATTTCCTATCTGTAATTCCGACTTGGACGAGCGTTCAATTCACTTTTTACAGGTCGGAACCCATTTTTTCCGGCGGTCCGAGTTGTCATGAACGCCGTATAACTTACAGTAGTTTCAACTTCACATTAGCTTACCTCATCAGAATTCATCTTGGCTGTTATCGGCCATTATCCACGTTCTTGCTCTTGAGAAACACACCATGGCAGGGAGTGGGAGGAAGCAACAGGGGTTTTTGGGAAATGTGGTCCAATTTTAACTTTGAGGAAACACAAAATGCAACATGTAGCACTCTGCTGAAGGTATTAGGCCTTCATTTGTAATGTATTATGTATTATTACTACATTCATAGCATTGTTGTATGACTGTGTGTGTGTGAAGGAGACTGCATGCATGAGTATACTGGACATATTAACTTTAATTTTGAACTGGTATCTTTATGGATTTATGTCATTATTGCTGGCTAATTTCCCCTTTCCGACTAATAAAGTTTACCTTCTCATATATTACCTTATCCCTATTATTGAGCCATAAACAAGGCCATAATAATACCACATCATGCTCGCTCAGTTTTTGAGTGGCCAGACAAATAAGACTGAGCCCGGACCAATCACATCCGCTGCACAATATCCCATGCCAGGAAATGACAGGCCGGCCTTGGAGAGAACAGTGTGTACCGCCGGCCTGGGCTAGGCATGGCAGGGTGTGTCTGGGTGTGTGTGTGTGGGGTGGGGGGGAGCCGGGCAAGGAGGGGGGGGGGGACCCACCCTGAAACACTGTATCTCTCTCTCTCTCTCTCTCTCTCTGTAGGTCTCTCTGCCTCTCTCTCATGCAAACACACATTGGTCTCCCACACACACATTAAAATCATCTGCAGTCGGTCTGCGTGTGGGTAGACACAAGCACACACACGGCCACACTAACATACTGCTTCCCAGCACGACCTACGCACTGTATGCACCGACACACACACCGACGCGCGCGCACACACACACACTCTCTCACACACACACACACACTCTCTCACACACACGCACGCACGCACGCACGCACGCACACACACACACACACACACACACACACACACACACACACACACACACACACACACACACACACACACACACACACACACACACACACACACACACACCAGCCCCTCTCAGTCCATGGGCTGGAAGAATGGAGGCAGTGTGCAGCGAGGCAGCCAGCAGACAAGGGCAGGGCCGGGGTGTACAGCGGTGGGCGTGCTGGGGGGAAGGGGGGGTGTGGGGTGGGGGGGTTGCAAATGTGGCTAGGTTTAAGGAGGGGCCCTGGCCTATATGTCTGAAATACATTTAAGTAAATAGACAGAGTCACAAATAGAATCCAAGCCTTTTAAGCATCACATTATGGCAAAACTGGGGGATTTGCGGTTATATCCACAAAGACTTCTAAGGCTGCGAAAGTTGATCTTTAGTGGCCAATTTAGGAATAAAATTATTAAAATGATGGATGTTCCCTTGCTAAATTTAGAAAATTGTGTATAAAAGCAGCACTCAAAGGATTTCAGCTGAAAAACTGCCCTGAAAGCGATAGGTTACCCAAAAATGAAATTAATGTATTATCTGTTCACTGCCTTGTCAGACAAAATGCCATTGAAGTTTGTAGGACCAAATAACATAGTTAACTCCCATAATGTAGATAGGTCCATCTCAGCCTTGAGGAAACCGTTCTGCTACTGATTTTCTATTCGATACAAAGATGAAATGGGCAAAGTGGCCCTTTAATGAAGCCAGAAACTAATCTTACTGCGTTCATTTGCTGTCATTTTTAGATTCAGCTGACATTCTTATCCTGAGCCACACCTTTCAAAAACCTCTTCTGTTTCAGTTGCCCAACTATCCTTTCACACAGCAGGGCTGCTATTGTTTTCACCTTGTTTGTGTGTGTGTGTGTGTGTGTGTGTGTGTGTGTGTGTGTGTGTGTGTGTGTGTGTGTGTGTGTGTGTGTGTGTGTGTGTGTGTGTGTGTGTCATGGCAAAATGCGGTCCTCGAGACACTTGTAGTGGGAACTACGACAGAAGCCATTTTGAGTATTGCCAGGTGTTTATATGACGTGAGCGTGATAGCGTCTACACCGTGCAAGATGCAGTCTGGAAACTTTACAGGTGTGTGCACATCAAAATAAAGGTCGAGTTTGAAAATGGCAAGGGGCCGGCCCCCCTTACAGTACTACTGTACACCCCTGCCTCACATTCATTTGTCGCGGGCGTCACGGCTGGCAAGATGCATATTTTTAAATAAAAACAATAATAAATCAGCATATTGTTTCTATACTTGAGACCTGAAGGCATGGCAGTGGGAGATGACATTGATATATGTTTATTCTGCTAAATATGTAGTTTGAACCCCACAGTGTTTGAATGCCTTGTGTTTGAATTTGATTAATTTGCATTCATACACTGTGGGAGTATCGCAACTGCCGAACAAAAAACATATAAGGGAAAGTAAAGAGTATTTCCTCCTCTGGCGATGATGTATTTTTGAACTTATACAATGGGCCTAATACATTTCAAGGCGTCTCCTTCAACTCTCTCGTTGTGAGCTGACGTTGAAGGTGTCGTGTTTTATTGTGATCCTTCATGACGTTTCAATGCTAGTGTGAATTGGAGGTGTATGGAGTTGCACAGTGAAGCTGTAAGGCAGTTATATCCTCAAAGAGTGGGGGTGAAACTGTGTGTGTGTGTGTCTGTGTATATGTGTGTGCGCGTGTGTGGGGGGGTTAGCTTACACCTATTACCGCTCAGAGGATGACGTGGTTGGTTTTTCCAAATTCCATATACTTAACTGTACTATCACCCCCATAGGTGCTAATGCTGCACGAGAAGCTTCTTAGATGAAAAGCTTCTTAGATTAAGCTCTTATAGTTATAATTGTGTGTGTGTGTGTGTGTGTGTGTGTGTGTGTGTGTGTTTTACTTTTAAAGAAAAAGTGCTATCAAAGCTATTCTAATTTAGTATAAAGTTATTTATGGTTAATCTGTCAAATCTAGTATCATTATCACTCTTTATACCATGGTCTGGGTTAATACTCGATTCTGATTGGCTGCAGGGTGTCCATTATTTTGTGATAATGTACACCTAGCTAAGTAGTTCCAGGCAAATGGTATGTTCATCGTTCATATCAATGTGCCATGGTCTCGACAGAGCCGTTTGAGCTCTACCGACCGTGGAGTCGGTCAAAGTAACTATTTAGATTACCCCTGTGTGCTCAGTTTATCAAAAATAATGGCTATTTAGAAATCTGTCGTTTTCGGAGATCTGATGTCGTCAGCTGACAGAAGCCGGCTCTCAGCTGTCAACTGTCAAACCAGCTCCGTTTACAATTTTGCAGCAAGCCAGTCAGGCACTTTGCGAGAGCGCGTGCTGCCTGTATCACTGATACAAATCAAGTAGAAGAGGAAAAAGATGAGATCAACAAAAAGGAAACAACTAAATGGGCAGTTAACACCAACACACTGAGAGACTTCCTTGTACAAAACGATCTGGACTCCAACATTGAAAGCTACACTGCTGATACAGTATGTCTCGCGCCACTTACGTTAACGTTATTCCTGGAATGTGAGTTTCACGAGCCAGTTACATATCTTTGCATTCTTAGACATTACCGTTTGCTTTATTTTGTATGTTACATACAATTGGCCAAGTTATTAGTTAGTTTATGGGCTAGAAATTCTGCCAAGGTTGTAGGCAGTACTAGGCACTAAGCGGCCATTTTCATGTGAAAATCTTGAGCAGCCGAGGGGACTATTTTTGTCTCCGCTTCTCAACTCATCCAAGGTTATGAAAACTAGATTTTCATTGCAAAACGCATGAAAATATAAATGAATGGTCTTGTTTTGTTTCTTTGGCAAGTGACCAAGGTATAAGTGGGTTAATGCACTTCGAGGTGTCCATTATCATAAATTAATGTACTTCGCGGAAGCAACCGTCCTTGGCTTCGCCTCGGACGGTTCACACCTCCACGTCGTACATTAATTTATGATAATGGACACCTCGTCGTGCATTAACCCTTATACATAGTTAACGTCCCATTTACAGTGAATTTGATTCACCAGTGGTATAGTTGTGTGTAATAATCCATAGACTGTAAAAAAAAGATGGACATAGTGAGTGTGACATCATCATTGGTTTGCCGATTCCTGTTTTGGAGCATCGAGTTTCACATTGTGGATGTTGCCATTTTGGTTCTTGCGCAGCTCACACAAGACCAGGGTTTTCCCAAAGAGCTGCAGTGCCACCTGCTATTGGTCCGTGATTGGCCAGCTGCGCGATCACTGACAGGCAACCTGTCAATCACGCCCCAAGATATAGTCTGCTTTATCATCCATTTTACTCGAAATGGGACCATAATTTACCAAATGTACTGTATTGAAGAAGACTTGAAACTAGTGATTGAGACCATAAACTTATTAGGAGAGTGTTTACTGATGTCATAAATCAAGTGAGAAGTTTGGCCATTTTCCCATTGACTTCTATACAATCTGACTTCTTGACTCCATTTTGGAGCCAGCCTCAAGTGGCCATTTGAGGAACTGCAATTTTCCCCCCATCACTTTTGCATTGGCCTCCTTTTTCAATACTGAAACTCTCCCCTTGGTGTACTCTACAATAAGTATAAACTTCCAGTAAAGGCCACTTCACAGCCCCAGTACGGTCAGAGATGAGAAAAGTACACACATTCTTTACTTAAGTGGAAGTACAGTTACTCGTCTAAAAAAAGACTCGGGTAAAAGTAGAAGTACTGTTTCAACTTGTTTACTCAAGTAAAAGTAAAAAATGACTGTCTCTCAAATGTAATATAAGTATAAAAGTAAAAAGTATTTCTACCAGCTGTTTCTGTGCAAAGCTAACTGAACCTCACGTCATATCAAGATAAACAGAATTTCCGTGCGCTGTGCGCACTCAATTCTGGGGTGGGGACTCGAGACAATGAACCGAGCACACACGGACACACTCCAGAACTAAAAAATTAAAATAAATAAACTGACAGTCCTTCAAGTCAGTTTTGTTGGAGCATGAAGTCCTTCATCTCTTGTGTTAGTGGTAGGGAGTGGACTTGGTTCAGGCGATGTGTGCCCAGTGCTTGGCGAATCTGGGTCCGACACACGTGGGCCAGACTGCGAGGACATCTCTTGGCGTCCAGAAAGACCCGGAGCGCCTCGGGATCCGCCTTCACCTCCAGCTGTGCCTGCTCCCAGGTCACCAGGGCCGGGTCGGGGCCGTGGTCCAGCAGCAGCTGGACGAGGGCCGCATCACACCTGTGCCCCAGCAACACCTCCAGCAGGCGAGAAGCTACGTCACGGGTCAGAACGCAAGCGGCCTGGAGCAACAGGCAGAAACAGTCCAGGTGGTTGAGTTCAGCACTGATGTAGAGAGGAGACCTCTCGAGGGTGTGATCGCTGTCTATGTCAACAGGAACAGCACGGAACCTGATGTATGTCCAGCCTTCCATCACAGGACCGGGGTGTGTGATCCGTGTATACTTCTGTTGGGGTCGGCCCCGGCTTCCAGGAGGATCCGGACACAGTCCAGGTGACCGTAGTTCACGGCACAGGCGAGAGGTGTCCAGTCATTCTTATCAGCTAGGACCCTGGTTGATCAGGTAGTCCACACAGGCAGCATGACCCCGCCAGGCTGCATGCCCTAGAGTGGTACACCACCACCCAAAAAATGAATACTGCTCATACTGCTGCTCATTGATCCACTTTCTGAAGTGGTCTTCCTGCAGCAGGCTCCTCAGTTTGTCCAGGTCTCCTGCCCAGGCGGCATCATGGAGCAGCTGCCTGTCACCATGACCTGCTCGAACAGCCAGTTTTCACTTTGCTGTGCACAGCACATATTAAAAAAATAAAATAACGGTCACTTCCGTGAGGAGAAAACCCGCACAGATTATAAAAGCTCAAAATGTTTTCTCGTCACGATTCCGTGTCTCTCATTTCCGTGCGACAGTCCGTACGTGTAGCGTAATCCCAGCTTAAGGAGGCTGATTTCAAACGGATCTTCACTGTCACTGAGACTTCCTATGATCCACTTTTCTGTCACCGTGCTTCGTATCTCACTCGCTGCTCTTTGCTCCCTTTCCACTCTCTGTTTGCTCTGACAGACACAGAGGTGAGTGAGTCTGTGTGTACATAGTGTGTGCCTGAGAGAAAGTGTCATTCTACTCCGTATGTGTGTGCTTCAGCATGCTCGCCCAGGAAGCTGTGTGTGCATGGGACAAACAGAGAGAGAGAGAGAGAGAGAGAGTGTGCGAGAGAGGTGGCTTTAGCCGACGAGGCCTCTCTTTTGAAAGCGAGAGGGTCTGGCTGACTCCTGTCTCCAACATGGCCGCCCGTGATTCAGTGCGAGAAAGAGCTGAAAGTTAATTGCACAGGCATGTATGAAGGAGAAAGCCTTGATTTACTCCATGAGCTTTACATGTCCCCTGTGGATGTAGAGTGATGAAAGGAGCGGAGGGAAGGCGGGACAGAAGATGGGGGTGTGAACAAAGTTCACTTACAGCGCACTAGATAAGCTGATTGGCACAGCAGATTGTGAGCAGATAGGCATCTATCGCCTTGGGAATAATTGCTAAAAATGTGATAGAAGTCAGTCCTCTGGATGACTTTGGTGTAATATGTGTGTGGAGGCGGGAAATGCTCATGGAGTCAAACAGGGATCCACCACACGGCACAGAATAGCTGCATCCACAGAGCATTTGCGTCATGTAAATACTATAAATCATGCTGTAAGATATAAGTGCATTCACAAAGATTTATCTGAAGTTCACATTTGAATGGGTAAAAAAAGGAAAGATCCACATATTACTCTTACACTGATATCATCAGTTTGTGATGGATTCCAGGAGTTACGTTGGAAGCGTTGTAATTTGTTTACCTTTCCCACATCCTGCCTCGTCTACGTCAGTTTAAGTGAAGTACATTTCCCAGAATGACTTTCAACAACCACCATAGGAGTGTGAACTTGCAAGCCAACTACCGGGAGTTTGTGAACTTGAGTAGCCTACTATTTCAATAGCAGACTGTTGTTTACACAACTGCGAGAGCTCTATAGGCTATAATGTATCTAGAAATGTTGACATGCAACATATTTTTGGTTCAGAAACATTGAGCTACAATGTGTCCGTGGTTTGCAGAAACGTAACATATGTTTATCAGCAGTGATAAGAAAAACACGCCAAACAACTAAATGGGTCGGGAAATGGAAAGAACACCGCTAGCTGTTCTGTTTTCGGGTGTATTTCTCTTTTGAGTCACACTCTGGCTGCAACTTTATCTTCTCTTTCATGCTTATAGCCTATGAATATTTGGTTACAATTAGCACACAGCCGACTTAGCTAATTAGCAGTGGTATCAAACCTTGGTTGAGGACACGCCGTTATCCTGACCTCCACAAAGAAACCGCACTGAAGGAGTCTGAAGAGTTCCCATGCCTGCTGCACATCTGTTTTATCCACACAGACAGAATAGCACTTAACTCGGCCTCCTTTTTTTAAACTCCTTTTCCTTCACATTTAGCAGCGCCAGCTAGCGTCTAGTTAGCTCCTTTATATGTGATGCTATCAAGCTTTCGACTGCCTTTTTGGCAGCTGTGTGCCCCCAACCCCTCTCTCTCTCTGCATGCACACACACACACACACACACACACACACACACACACGCATGCAAGCGCGCGCACACACACACACACACACACACACACACACACACACACACACACACACACACACACTCACACACACACACACACACACACACACACACACACACAGGGCCATGAACCGAGCAAAGGAGGAGGTGGAAGGGAAGCGGTGAGAAACCGTTGCGGCCGTGGTTTTGAAGGTAGGCCTGTGTGGCTGGTGATGTGTGTGTGTGCACGTGTGTGTGTGTGTGCACACGTGTGTTTGTGTGTGTGTATGTGTGTGCGTGCGCACGTGTGTGTGTGTGTGTGGTGTGGGGGGGGGGGGGGGGGGGTTTGGGAAACAGTCGTTAGGTGGGGTGAAGGAGCAGCAGCCGCCACAGGGGAAGACAGAGAAATGGAGGAGACAATGTATTAGAAGAATACATGAATGAGGGTACAATAAGTGAAAGAGAAAGCTTTATCCCCAATATAATGTCCGCTGTGGTGCATCCACTATATTCAGTTTTATATTCAATGAATGAACACATAAGTTTAACGTCACTGTGCTGGTCACCCTCTGCTATATTGTCCTGAGTCAGTCACATCCAGTCTGACGCACCTTCCGCTCTTTTCCTGATTCAGTTCAGCAAAGTCCAGCTAGTGTTGTGGGATTCATTTAGACATTTAAATCTAAGAATCTATACGTCAATGTCATGGCCTTATACTTTCCTTTTACACCATTAAACTAGTTGGAAACATTACGTGGTCAACAGCAACAGCGACTGAAGGTGTCTGTCCAATTTAGGACAGTAGCAGCCAAACCGACTCAGGACACAGTTCTGCTACCTGCTAATTTGTTTTTGACATTCATCAAATCACTAGCCAATCACATCAAATCACTAGCCATTCAATAAACGAGTTTTCTACAAGCAGATAAATGTTTCCCACAGTCACCTTATTTGATGATTGGCCTGGAGAAGATGGCTACAGCTGAATGTTTGAGTAGCATCACTGTTACAGCGGTCAGCAGTGTCGTGGGCGTGGCCTTGCTGTTATTCTGTTCCTGCACGGGCACTGATGCTGCAAGTAGCTGGTATCAAATCCAAAACTGTTTTCCATTGCACATAAAATGCCTTCCAGAAAGAAAGAAAAAACATTGTGATGTGCTGCTTGATAAATAAGAGCCATTACGTGTTTAACACGGACAACAGGGAGATTAGAAGGGTCAAAACATGAACATGAGAATATCAAGCAACAAGCACGATGAGAGCAGCCGACTCCTTACTAAAGCCTGCAGCTAGAAAACACATCCTCACTCTGATCCCTCTGCAGCGCCCACAAACATCATCCACATCATTAGCGGCAGACAGAACTGAAACATTTTGCTTCTGCAAAAGAGTCTTCTGTTTCGCTACATATGTAACTTCTGGTTTTGGAAATGGATCATTACTTACAATCTATATCATTCAATATCTCTACAGCTGAAGATACAGTAGGACTTCAGTTACGCCTTCTACCATTTAGAATGGAAGCATGATTCCTTCTCATTATGTTCTATCAGTCACTGTGTAAGTGTAGCTGTCACTCTGGCACCAAAGGCAGACATCTCCATATTTCGTAACAAAACTCTTCAAAAGCTTCTTCCATGCGCCGCTGTGACCTCAATAGAGAAATCTGCAGTGCTCCCTCCTCCGCTATAAGCGCTCGGCGTTCTCAGGTGCTCGAATCCCTTCGCTTTGACTCCAGAGGGGATTTGAACAGCATGAATATGGATGTGGCGATGATGAAGCCGGTGATGAAGGTAGCTAGGTCTTGCTTCAGATAAGCGCTAATCGCATTTGCGGACCGTGGCGGCATGAGCTAGGTGTCAAGCTCGCCCAGCGGCATTATGCGGATGGGGGGGGGGGGGGGGGTTGTCAGCCCAGCCTTGAAGCACTCACTCTGAAAGGGAAGGGGGAGGGAGGGGTCCACAGCGGCAAATGTAGTCTCACAATATTGTTAGATGGTAACATTTTTTTGTCCTATTGTTTCATATTGAAATAACCAGGCGCAGTGCCCCCAATAACAGGGGGCAGTGCCCCCAATAACAGGGGGCAGTGGTCGGGGTGGACGGGGGAACAAAACCCTCACCTTTCACACCGGGGAGCCGCGTTCGATCCCGGCGTGACATTTCAACTGTAAGTTAAGTCATTTTTAACGTTTTAAGCAGAACCCAAACCATAACCCTAACCTTAACCAAATTGTTTTACCCGCCTAAACATAACCAAAGTTGTTGTATTTGCGTAACATTTTCAAATGAACATTAACGTAAAGGTAAAAAGCATTGCCATGTAACAATTTTACAGCGTTGCAATGTAACGATTTTACATCGTTGCCATGTAACAATTTTACAGCGTTGCCATGTAGCGTCACCGTGTCCTGCATCGGACACCTCATTGCCTGTTTCGTCACGTCCGGGTCAGAGGTCTCTCGACGTGGTTTCTGGTACTTTAGCGGGCATTTGAGATGCTGGATCGCCGCTTTGTGAAAGTGGAACTAATTTATACATCTATATGTGTCAATATGTGGAATTTCATATGAATATGTGCATGGTAACATGTCAAATTACTTTAGGAAAGTGACTTTGATGACAGAAAGCCATAAGACGTGCTTGGGCGACGAGAGTTACTGATCTTTAAAGTTGCTAGCTTGCTAGCTAGCTAATGCTAGCTTTGTCTAAAACACAACAAGGCCAGCAGGTGGCAATGATGCAGCAAAATGGGACTCAGCGACCACTACAAGCCACTCTCTTTGTTGACTACTGGCTTGCTAACCACTGGCTTGCTAACCAGCAGAGCCGCAGAGTGAGCTGTCCGTAACAGGACAAGAGCAGCTTCCAGTTAAGACGCCAGCGGTAGCGTCCTTTCCCCGACTCTGGTAAATCAAAGACACAACTAAAATAAATTATTTCAACGGTATGTTGCTAGAAAGAAGTTCGACTTAACGTTTTCGCCGTTAAACTACACGGAAACATGACATGATCATTGTAGCAGTGTTTGAAGCACAATTTTAACAGAAGTTTTGTAAAAATATTGTCCGATGCAGGACACGCTTCCGTTAGGCTTAACAATTTTAGAGGTCCTCTAAAGTTTTGGACTGTCTACCAACATTGCTATTGCACAATTTGCTGTGAGACTCGTTCTCCCTCTTTCGCTCCTTTCTCCCTTCCTTCGCCTCTTCCTTCCTCCGCCTCCAAACCCCCCCCCCCCCCCCGCCCACCACCAGCACACGTCTCCAGAGTTTGTTTCATTCTGTTGAATGTCGCTGGCTGCTGACGAGGCAGCGCGACGAGAGGTTATAATTAGCCCAGATATCCTTATTCATATTCAAATTTCACATCTAATCTGAGCGCCGTTTGCCAGCGAGGAAACGGGATTGGCTTGCCCCGTTCCCATCAAAAAGATTGCGATAGGTCATGTCTCCTAGCAACAGGGTAAACCGCATCTTCCTTGGTATGCTGTGTTCGATTGTTGTCGCTGCGTGTTCTGCATTGGTGCAACTGCTGTTATATTTATTATTTTTATGACGATGATGATGATTACTGTTTTCGTTGTTGTTTTGCTTTTGAACAGTATGACAGTTTAGAGGAGAACGTTTTTGGGTGACCTTGAAGTCCTCATACAAACAGCAGCTTATGATACAGTGAAATATTTTGGACCACTTTGAGCTCAGTGTAACAATGACAGCTTATCAATATTGGCAGCCTGTGCATCATCATCAGAGGTGGGAGACATACTCAAATTCTGTATTCAAGTAAAAGTCCAAATACCCCTCTAAAAATGTACTCTGGTAAAAGTTGAAGTACCATTTCAAATCCTTTACGTCAGTCAAAGTAGAAAAGTACATGGTCTTAAATTGACTTAGGTATAAAAGTAAAAGTACGGTAGTAATCTATAAAAGGCATTTGTAATGAACTCATGTTGATTAGTGTTCTATTACTTAATTCATTGAGTAAGAGTACAATTATAGCATTATAACAATACAGTACTTTCCACCTCTATGCATGAGAATGGGACGGACGTGAGGTCACAGTGACCTTTGACGCCAAAATCGAATCACTTCATCCTTGAGTCCAAGTGGATGTTTGTACCAAATTTGACGAAATTCCCGCAAGGCATTCCTGAGATTTCGTGTTAAGGAGAATGGGACAAGGGCATCCGGGTAGTGTAGCGGTAGATTCCCTGCCTACCAACACGAGTGTTGCAGGTTCGCACCCCCGTGTTACCTCTGGCTTGGTCGGGCGTCCCTACAGGCACGATTGGCTGGTGTCTGCGGGTGGGAAGCCGGATTGGGGGTATGTGTCCTGGTCGCTGCACTAGCGCCTCCTCTGCTTATTGGGGGCGCCTGGTCGGGGTGGAAGGGAACTGGTGGGAATAGCGTGATCCTCCCACGTGCTACAGTACGTCCTGCCGGTGAAGCTCCCCCTGTCAGGTGAAAAGAAGTGGCTGGCAACTGCACATGTGTCGGAGGAATCATGGTGCTACTCATGGTGCGATTTCCGCCCAAAATTGATTCTGAAGTGACATGTTGTTGCTTATACTGTAAGGCCACAATGGATCTGACACTGTGAACTTAACCTCGTTCTACTGTTGAATTTTGGATAAGACCAGTAACTAACACAACAATGTCGCTCTATGCTAGGAATGATACCTGCAAATATACAGTACAGTACATTAGGGGAAAAAAGGAACCAGAAAGAAAGTGTATTTGAAGGTTTCACCGGCTTTAAACAAATTCTTTGAAGTTTGCTGAAATAAGATAATCTCCACCTATTGGTCGCTCCATCCTAAACCTGAACAGTTTACCATATTCCGTGCTGATAGCAGGGCGGTTTTATTCAGCCGGCTGCGGCAACGGCAACAGGGTCTCCTCCTCTCTGAGGCAGGGGCAGTGTCACAAGGATGCAGTGAAGCTTGCTTGACGTGTATATATAAAAAAAATAAAGAAATAAATCTCTCTGCTCCCCTCACCTCGGGGTGTGTGCTGCATCCATGGCGTATGGCCTACATGCCCGTTCAAGCATACTGTAAGGCAATGTAGCCTCTCCCTCCCTGGTGCGGCTGCAGCGCGGAGTTTGTCATTTATAAACTCAAATGGGTTTTGTAATGCGATGAAATAAAATGCAGTTTCCCCCCCCCCCCCTATCGAAGATTACACAGCGGCGATCTCGATTGATATTTGTATGGATTGCATGTATCTGTGTTAACCGCTGAGTGTTGTGCATTTCAATCTGAGGCTGTTAACCAGAGCAACTTACCTTGAGTGCTACTGCTACATTTAGAATCAACTTGAATTTCCAGTTCTCAACATTAAAAGCAATTGCAACTGAGGAAAATAGATTCAATGACATTATTCTGACACATTCGTCCAACGACTATTCCACTGTCTCCAGAATGATAATGTATGATAAAGAAGTGCGAGGTAAGAAACTAAGAGCTTAAAGGAAAAGGTAAGGGATTATTGTTTAGTTTAACATATTACAGTATTACAGTAGAGCAAGTAGAGGAAGATGTGTGTGTGTGTGTGTGTGTGTGTGTGTGTGTGTGTGTGTGTGGGGGGGGGGGGGGGGGGGGGCATGAATTATTTAAGAACTGAGTCGACTGGTTGTGATTGTTACAGTATTTAGAGGCTGACACAATGTAAGTGGCACGTCTTTGTCTTTTGGGCTGCTTTGTTTTCCTCCAGTTTGCCCACATTCTAATTCAGATACATCTTCGAATCTGTGCACACAGGGCCTAATCTCTTCCACAGGGCATCACATCATTAACTCTATTTGGGCACTCATTCACCACACACTGTCATTCCATTCCAAAATGCTGTTTATTAGCATTGATGATGTCAGAGCTGAATACCAGTCTACAAACAGCATTAAGCAAGTTGGATTTGATCTGCTTAGAGTACTATATGGATAGCAATTGCCATACAGGAGAATAAAGTGAGTACATTTTGAGTATTTTTCAGTGTCAATTTACTATGAATTCACAACCAAATCAGAAAGATGGTCCTTGGTCCTTTTTGGGTGCAGTTTTAATATGGAATAATCCATTTGGATTACATTTGCCAAATAAACACGTTATTTGTACGACTAAGATTTATTTTATTTTAAATCCTAATATACCACACATCCCACACTTCTTCCCCACTGCTGCAAACTTCTTCTTCTTTTTTTTTTTACAATACTGGTTGTTGGATGTTTTTTTGTTTTTTTTTATGCCGTGGTTGTGTTTGGGGTCTGTGTTTTCTTGTACTGCTGGCTGCATGGGGCCAACATTTTATACCGCTTCATGCTATAGAATGCAGGGTAGGAGGGGAAAAAAACACTTTCTTGCCTAGAATGCAATGGAAACATTCGCCCGGGCATGGTGCCCCGTGGGGGACAGCGGTGACTATAAGATTATATAAGAACTCGACAAAAGATATGTGAAAAGAGTAGCCTAAAATGTAAAAGAAAAAAGTATGCTAGTATACTATATCGGCACGCCTTTCATTTTATGATGAAGAGAATCTGTTCATTTCTGACCTTGTTAACCACGTTAGCTAACAAGCTGAATTACAGTCTACTGATGCAGTAAACTCCACCCATCTGGTACTCCAAGTAGGTCAAAACAAATGCTTAGAATTATTTACACATGTATGATAGAAATCAGGGCAGTGGGGAGGATTAGTGTTAGAGAGACTGTTCTGTAATCAAAAGGACACGCGTTCAATTCCCACAGCAGCAGATATTTGGCTTGGTGAAGTATCCTCGGGCAAGACGCCGAGCAAACCCCCTACCTGCTCACTCACTGGAAGTCCCTCTGGATAAGAACAGCAGGTAATTGCCTTACATTTAAAGGACAGATCCTATATGATTCCTGCATCACCTTCTTGCATCTCCAGGTTGTCATGTGGATGGAGTCTGACACCATTTGAGCGATTGTTATCTGAACCCCGCAGCCTGTCACAGTGTTCACTATTTGTTCCGGTTTGAAATGGTACGACAAAAACAGAAGCCACCGTGTGACACGAAAGGTGCCAGCTTGAATCTCATCCAAGTGCTGATTGACAGCGACGACATTTCATGGTTGGAAGGCATTCGTTTTGAGTGCTTTGTCTCAAGCTTGACCTATCTATCGCCGTGTCCTTTCCCTGTAAAATGTCTACACATTTCTCTTGATGATTCATGTCATCCGTAGGTTTTGACTTCAAACGCCCTTTGTTTACGCCTTGGGGTTTTGTGACTGTCCATCACCGGAATAGCCAGGTTAGAACACAGATACTAGCTCTTGTATTATGTCAAAGGTGGCACCAAGCCTGTTTAGATGTTAGGGGTTTAATTCATTCCCAGTGGGACTAGAGTGGGAGCAAGGCACTAACACAGCCAGGGTTTGGGGTTCCATTCCCACCAAAGGCATCCCTGCTGAAAGTGTTTGTCCCAAGGGGGTAGCTGCGTCCGTGAAAAATGAAGCCAATGCGGAAGTGCCTTAAACCTGCATCCTTTCAGGTGACTCCATTGGCTGCAAAGAAGTCTGATTGTATGGAAGTCAATTGCTAGTTTCAAGTCTTCTTCAATGCAGCATGATGTTCATTTTGGAAATTATGGTCCCATTTAGAGTAAAATGGATGATACAGCAGACTATGCCTTGGGGTCGTGATTGTGATCACGCAGCTCGCCAATCAGAGAACAATAGCTGCCGCTCTTCTCCAAATTGACGTAAGTTCTGGCTCCAAATAACCAAGATGGCGACAGTGAAAATGTGAAACTCGAGGCTTCAAAACGGGAGTCCACAGGGTGACATCATGGTAGCGACGCCCATATTTATTATACGGTCTATGGTTTGTCAGCAACAGGATGTCTCTATAAGTTATGAAGCGAGGTGCCCACTGGCCAGAAGGGGGCATGGCAATGGGTGTGGCTAATCACAAAAAGGCGCCTAACTAATTCACAAAAACTTTGTAGAAAGGCTGGCAGAGGTATGCACTACTAGTGCCCTCTAGTTTCACTAGAGCTCCTTTTTGCCATCCATGTTTGCCTGTTAGCTAACTTGCGCTCCGGTCTCCAGTCTGTTGGTTCAGGCCCCTGGCAGGAAGCACCCGCCCTGCCCAAGTGTCCTTGACCTGGACACACTGAATCCCTCCCAGCTTTCAGCAACACTATTCTGTTTTCCACTTTGCGCTCTCTCCTCCCTGGAGGCAGCAAGCAACAAGAGAGTTTTCCCTTCAGGGATCAACAGAGTAAACACCAAAACCATCGATGGTGATCGTCTCTTTTGTAACATCCACTTGCTTTACAGTTCCATGAGTGTGTAGCTGCACACAGGCTTGGCTGCAGGACTGTTTTGTAACTGCCGTCGTACTAAGGTGACCAGACGCCCCCCGATTTTCGGGGACAGTCCCCGTTTTTGGTGACCTGTCCCCGGCTGGAGCTGTCCCCGAAAATGTCCCCGATTTTCTACTGGTGACTGCGGCCGATATGACTCTAGCTCTAGCAGGCTCATTCTTAAATCTCGAGTGAAGATACTTACAGGGTATGACTGTAAGACCTACAGCATCCATTGGGACCAACAATGCCATGCTACCTTGTCGGGAAGGGGGCTAAATAATAGATTTTGAAAAACCGGCATATATGGTCAATTTCAAAGGGGACCCTTGACCGCTCTCACCTCAATATATCTGAATGAGAATGGATTCTATGAGTCAATGTTTTGATCCAGGCATCCAACAAGTGTTTACATGTTTTGCTGCTTCCTGCTCTTCCAGGAAAACATTGAAAAAGCAATCAGGACTCTCCACGGAAAATACTTTGTGAGATCTGAGGCTTTTCATAAAACAGCTGGTGCTGTAGGTTCAGAAGGCCAGGCCAATGCTGCTGGGGAACACATTGACATTGACAAAATTTTTGTAAAGGGGCACAGTGAATGACGTGTGTGTGTGTGTGTGTGTGTGTGTGTGTGTGTGTGTGTGTGTGTGTGTGTGTGTGTGTGTGTGTGTGTGTGTGTGTGTGTGTGTGTGTGTGTGTGTGGGGGGGGGGTCAACCAGGGGCCTCTTCGTGAAGCCGACACTGTATATTACAGTACAACAGCCATGGACAAAATAAATCAAACCGGAATCATCCCCCTTTATTATTTCATAGGTAATAACATTGGATATTTTTATGATATATTGATTGCCGGACTGGAAATGTCCCTGATTTTCATTTGATAAATCTGGTCACCTTACGTCGTACCCTAGTCGATGATGTAACGTAGCACTTTTTGTTAGCGTCAGTGGATGCTTTTTGTGTGATGCATTTTGATGTGCAGTGGCACACTTTCCCATCTTTTCATATTTTTGCCATTTTGCCACGAGTCGCATGGCCCTATTTCATCGGAACGTTTCGACCTGCCAGTGTCACGTCTGTGATTCCTACCCGAGGCTTCCTTCCTGATTACAGATTGGCGCTGAGCTCGCTCGTCAGATCTCCTGCACACGGATCACAGGATAATTGGGTACTGCCAATTATTTTGATGCACTGCATGTGATGAGGATTCTGCCCCATCCCTCCTCCCAAAAACATCAATCAATATCCACACACAACTCTGGTCATTATGAGGATACTGCATGTCCAGCTGCTTGGCAGGAACAGTTCAAAACACGCAAATGAATGTGTGCAGGGGGAGGGAGTTAGTTGATGTGTGTTTGTGTCTACGTGTGTGCAGGGGGAGGGAGTTAGTTGATGTGTGTTTGTGTCTACGTGTGTGCAGGGGGAGGGAGTTAGTTGATGTGTGTTTGTGTCTACGTGTGTGCAGGGGGAGGGAGTTAGTTGATGTGTGTTTGTGTCTACGTGTGTGCAGGGGGAGGGAGTTAGTTGATGTGTGTTTGTGTCTATGTGTGTGCAGGGGGAGGGAGTTAGTTGATGTGCATTTGATCAAATCCTCCATTTAATTTGTACCTTAAAATAAATATTTTCAGAGAGCGCTGACAACAACGCCCGCTTGTCCAACATCACAGAACTCTGGTGACGAGAAAATGACATGTATTTTATTTCGATTTAGAATAGTGCGCGGCCAGCCCTTAAATCGCACAGACCACACCACAATAATGCAATTAGTTACAGAGCTGACGCCAAGCCTTCAGTCAGAATTAGAGGATAAATCTCATCCCCTTTCCTCTCAGATGCCAAAAATAAGCGAGTGATTCTTCTGTGCTGATGTAAAGTGTCTTTGGATTTGCACATAATTGTTGCGGCGAGGCTCGACGCTGCGGAGATTGTTGCGATGTAGCTGAGCATTTGTCATACTGTTAACACATGCAGATCAAAGGGTTACATGTCTTCAGTTAACCTTGTCCCATTGCAAACCATTCTCAGCACAACAAGCCCACAGTTATGTGCATTCACACAACCACATTGAAGCACACATAGCTCGGACACACACACAGACACACACACACACACACACACACACAGACACACAAACATCATCACGCATTCACACATAGTGCGCACACACAAACATCACATAATCTTTTTCTATCCTTCTCTAATTGCACATACCGAACTCTCTCTTTCTTCTCGCTCATATATACACACACATAAGCGGGGTGACGATACATCGAACTAGACAGAAATATCGTTACATCATATCGTATCAATGCAAAGTGATATATATCGTCATAACATGAGAAAAGTGGCACTTTATACTATAGTTAACAAGAGGTCTATTTTTCTATCTAGCTTTATTTAAAAGAGTTGATTGTTTTTCATTTAAATGTCTGGAAGAGTTCAGAAATCAAATTCAAGCAAATCATATATATTTTAGTTGCTTTTTGTGAATTGATATAAATGTAACTGATTGTGTTAAGGCTTTATCGTTGCATATCGCAGGCAATTGGATCAAATCGAAATCGTATCGTGGCAGACTTTGCGATATCAGCAAATATCGTATTGTTGTCCAAAGAATTGGTATAATATTGTATCGTGATTGTTGATTTATATAGTTAGTATGCACACACAATCACATTCATGCACAAACATGTTCACACACGCGCGCACGCACACACACACACACAAAATGCATGTGAGCAGCATCTGCGTGCTGCAGCAGACTTAATGAAGTGTGTCTATTCGGGGCTCTGGGAGTCGACTCCCTGCTGTGAATGCAGTGAGAGAGGAGCAGAGGAGCGGCCGGGCGACCGAGCGGTGACTGACTGAACCAACTCCAGCCTCCATCCACAGTAACAACACAGAACCAACCACAGCCTCCATCCACAGTAACAACACAGAACCAACCACAGCCTCCATCCACAGTAACAACACAGAACCAACCACAGCCTCCATCCACAGTAACAACACAGAACCAACCACAGCCTCCATCCACAGTAACAACACAGAACCAACTCCAGCCTCCATCCACAGTAACAACACAGAACCAACCACAGCCTCCATCCACAGTAACAACACAGAACCAACTCCAGCCTCCATCCACAGTAACAACACTGAACCAACCACAGCCTCCATCCACAGTAACAACACAGAACCAACTCCAGCCTCCATCCACAGTAACAACACAGAACCAACCACAGCCTCCATCCACAGTAACAACGCAGAACCAACCACAGCCTCCATCCACAGTAACAACGCAGAACCAACCACAGCCTCCATCCACAGTAACAACGCAGAACCAACTCCAGCCTCCATCCACAGTAACAACACATAACCAACCACAGCCTCCATCCACAGTAACAACACATAACCAACCACAGCCTCCATCCACAGTAACAATGCAGAACCAACTCCAGCCTCCATCCACAGTAACAACACAGAACCAACTCCAGCCTCCATCCACAGTAACAACACATAACCAACCACAGCCTCCATCCACAGTAACAACACAGAACCAACCACAGCCTCCATCCACAGTAACAACACAGAACCAACTCCAGCCTCCATCCACAGTAACAACACAGAACCAACTACAGCTTCCATCCACAGTAACAAGACAGAACCAACCACAGCCTCCATCCACAGTAACAACACAGAACCAACTACAGCCTCCATCCACAGTAACAACACAGAACCAACTACAGCCTCCATCCACAGTAACAACACAGAACCAACCACAGCCTCCATCCACAGTAACAACACAGAACCAACTACAGCCTCCATCCACAGTAACAAGACAGAACCAACTCCAGCCTCCATCCACAGTAACAACACAGAACCAACTACAGCCTCCATCCACAGTAACAACACAGAACCAACTCCAGCCTTCATCCACAGTAACAACACAGAACCAACTACAGCCTCCATCCACAGTAACAAGACAGAACCAACCACAGCCTCCATCCACAGTAACAACACTAAGCCAACTCCATCCTCCATCCACAGTAACAACACAGCATCATGGCTGGAGGTGTAGCATGCTGGGTACCCGGTAACACTTTACAATAAGGGTAGATTAATTAACGGTTAGTTAATGCTTAATCATGCTTACTTATTGCTTAATAAGCATTAACTAACCCTTAGTTGATGCTTGTTAAGGGTTAGTTACCCTTAACCCTAACTAACCTAACCTAACTAACCCTAAACTATTACATGATGTATAAATTAATACCTAGTTAACATGTGCATCCTGGTGGCTCACCTGGTAGCACGCGTACCACGGAGGCTCGGTCCTTTGCGTGGCCGACGCGGGTTCGAATCCGACCCGAGGTCCTTTGCCGCATGTCATCCCATCTCTCTCTCTCCCCACCTTTCCTGTCTGTCTACTGTCCTGTCTAATAAAGGCAAAAAATGCCCCAAAAATAATCTTAAAAAAATATATATATAGTTAACATGAACACCATTTGTACACTATTACTAGACACATTAGTTAACTGTTAATTAAGGGTTAGTCTATTACTATTAAGTATTAACTAACCCCTAATTAACAAACTCTTATTGTAAAGTGTTACCGTAACACCTCTCTTGGGCCAGTTTCTGAATTGCCAGGTATAATATGTTTTGGTGACAGCAGTTACAGAGACAACAGCAGCTAAAACACAACATTTATTTATATATTTCTTATTTAAACATGGTTACAAAGTGCTTCCCCAAAAGAAAATGGCAGAATGCCGATATTAAGACAAAAGAAATTGTAGGACAATGGGACCTCATACCATTCCAGATGACAATTAAAAACAAAACAATAGACAGAGATAACCATTGCTGATATACACACATTCATTGTATTGTTGCAGATGGTTGTGTTGGGAGGGAAATGGGACACATTGTAAAAGTAACAGGTAATATTTGCTACACAGTTGATTGAGGCAACTGCACACCGCACTAATCTCCACTTTGCAGGAGCAATCCCTTTCCCTATGTAGTTGGGTTGTGCCATTCCGTGAGGATCAGTTGAACTCTATTGAACACTGCTCTCTTATTGGCTGTGAATGGACCAATGCCAGCCATCGAAACATTACTCTCCAGCAAGAATGCCTAGTGAGAAGCCAACGAGATTCCTTGGCCGAAATCCAAGCCTTGCTATAACTTTATGGAGACATCAAATAAAACCCTGTGCTTTACTGTGTAGAAGGCCTCGACCACAGAAAATGCAAGGAATTTATTTATAGTCTCAATTCGCTTCCCACCCAAGCTGGGTTCTGCCTGGCCTTTTGGATGTTTAATTGAAGCCCCGCCGCTTCCCATGTAAAGTTTCTCATTTGTGTGTCGACACTGTTTGAGGCGATGGGAGCGAGACTGAGAGAAGAAAAAGATTTGCCTACACATGAAGACTCTATCAAAGCAGCCAGACAAGATATAGCACAGCGCCTCTGGGATGATCGCTGTCTGAATTAGATAGAGGTACATTCTCTGAAAACTCGCAGCCTAATTCCAAACCAATCCCTGAGCCACGTATTTCAAAGCTCACCGTTGATTTGATAGTGCTGGTTTTTAACAGGCTAGAAAGAGACCGGAGAACAAAAACCACTTAACCAACAGCCTGGGAACAAAATAAACAATGGATTTAGCTCATCCAAAACTCCGGCCCTCGCGGCGCAGCAATTGGAAGTCAACAAGGCCCGGGGGAGAGGGGTCCGGGGATCCATTTGGAAGCGGGCCCACGGTACCTTTGTGTCTCGTTGGCAGGGAGAAGTCGCCCCCCGGCTACAAGTCGAAACCACTCTTGCCTTTCCTTTGAGATGCTGCCTGTTGTTGTGGTCTATTTGTGTGGGTAGGGGAGCGTGCTAGGGACTCAGGCAGACAGCTGTAATTAAGGCGAGCCTCTCAGCCAGATGAGCAGCCAGAGAGACAAAACTACTCCTACTGCACCCACCCCACCCCACCCCGCACATCAAGCATAGCATGGGCAACTCACCTAACATGCAGGGTTTGTGGCCATGTACACAGAGGCGTGTGTGCAAGATGAAAGCGTCGGAAAATCTGTGTAATGAATTGAACAAGTAGGACACTACTCATTAGCGATGCGTTTGTGTGTACGTGAGGTGTAGTACGATTCATTATTTTCAGCCTCACAAATTTGTGGTGCAAGTCGGTGGGATCTCTGGATTATATCCATTGTCTTTACATGCCTTTTTGTCTCTTATTACGTTTCCACACAAAGATGAAAAGGAATGTTCACATTTTCAAAGAACGAGGGTGCGTGTGTGTGTGTGTGTGTGCATGTGTGTGTGTGTGGCGGTGGGAGGGGGGTGCATGTGTGTGTGTGTGTGTGTGTGTGTGTGTGTGTGTGTGTGTGGCGGCGGGAGGGGGGGTGCAGTAGAGAGAGACATGATGGAGAGGTGGGAGTAAGCAGGAGAAGCACAGCAGGGGGGAACACTCTCGTGAACCAGATCTAATCATCTAGGTTCTGGGTCTTTGTGTTTCATTCTTAGCTCTGTCGACCTTTACATACAGTACAGTACAGTATCGGTCCACACTGCAAAAGCTGTCAGACTTGTTAAGTTATTATCTTGTATCCAGACTTAGGATTATGATGACAATGACAATGACAATGATGATGACGATGATTATATAATTTTGTGTGAAATCATCTCACTGCACTGGCAGATGATTTCACCAGTTTCAACAAATTTGCCGGCGCTCGCTCGCTCAAGGTCGGTTCTTTTTTCTTTTGGAGTATAATGTAACTTGTTTCAGGACATTTGGATTCAAGATTCAATATCATTTTAAAAGCCATAGTGAGTCAATGTTACAAACAAGGAATTTGTCTTTTTTACTTGCTGAAAGTGAAATTGTCTTGGAGAAAGTTTATTATTTCAAGATTTTCTTCATTGTTTTACGTTTTTTTTTAAGAAGTCATGTTGGCACGAATCAAGTAGTGAAAGTTATTGAAACCAACAAGATTGTCTGTCAGTGCTGCGAGATCATTTGACTGAAAAATCACAAAATAAGCTTGCTCTGGAAACAAGTTCAAATCACTTGACAGCTTGTCAATTTTTGCAGTGTATCTCCACTATCAACAGATCTGGTAAGAATCGCTAACTTTGCAACACTAAAAGAAGAAAACAAAGACCGGTATCGATGCCAGCGCGTTGTCCGTACCCTGTTTGCACCCTGATGGCTGCTGTGTATCTGTCATAACCCGGTCCTCTCTGCTGCCACCTCTCTCACCCTGGTCCTCTCTGCTGCCACCTCTCTCACCCTGCTCCCCTCTGCCCAGATTGCACCGTGGCCCCGCCCCGCCCGAGGCTCCAGTGAATAGACAACTTCCTGTCGTTTAGGGCCGTGATTAACCGGCCCCTTTATGCTCCCGAGCGCCCGCCACTTTTGTCATCGGTACGCCTCACTTCCCCCTCACCGGGAGTGCAGTGGAAAAGACAACAGAGAGCTCCCAGGCCTACTCAAACACACAAGTGCAATCATGTCCACCCGCCATTGTTCCCCCCCACTCTCCTCCTTTGTGGTTTTTAAAGAGTGGTATAGACTGAGGAGCTCATTGCAATAAAACTCTCAACATGTTTAGAGCCCCATGGCTCTCCTCCTTTCTGGGCCGGGGCGTTGCCTCCAATTACCATGCTATTGAGACCCTCTTCTATAATTACGCAGCAGCCTTCTTCCACATGGCTCTCAGAGAGAGGACCCTCTGTTTAGCATGAGAATCGCCCCAGCCACCTTGTTAAAGTCAGCTTTTGTTTGGCTGTATGGGAGTGCAGACGACAAATATGAGATGGATGCTAAATAGATTCAGTTGCAATGCATTTTGCTTCGCAGAGGCGCCTGTTCTCCAACTCAAGGGCACGGGGATAATATGAGGAGTGACCAGCTCAGAGCCTGTTTCAAAACATGCTTTCAATTATCTTTTTGTTCAAATTTACATTTGAAATTATATTTCTGTGATAGATTTACAAGTCGGTGTGTTTTTCCCTCCCAGACAAGCGCGGTGACAGCCCATTTTCTTTTCAATACAGGACTGTAATCACCGCGTTGGAAAGTAGTTAGTACATTTTGATTGCATGGCCTAATTGGTGGCAAAACACACACACCAACCAACCAAGATGGCACGATGTAATTATCATAGATAGAGGCATTATACCCAGGCTCAGCCAGTGAAGGCGTCTTTCGCATTTGAACATGATCTTGAACAGAAATTCCAGTGCATGGAAATGGCATTCTGTTCTGTGACAGCTGCTGGTATTTTGACCCACATGTAGGTGGTCATTTTTCAGTTTTTTATAGATTATGAAAGTGCAGAACTTTCAAATGATGTGTCACACATTGTAATCTGAAAGGAAATGCAGGAGATATGCTTATTTGAATGTTCACACTCCTAGAAAAATAATGGACACCCGCACACTGTCTTCACTTGCTCAAAATTGGAAAAAACCCACACTCCTAAAAGAGATAACGGCCTTCAAAGTTGGAGAAGCTTTTCACACCCAGGCAGCCAGGCAAGGGAGGACTGGACAACAAGGACTTTTATTTAACTAGATACACTTATTTACTGATTCTAAAACGGCTGCATTTTATGTGGAATGGATAGTTCAAAACCTAAACTTGTGTATTAATGGAAAAACAAAAACACCTTTTTTCCACAAAATAAACTATTTTCTCATTTTCTGGGAATTACAATTGGCCTACATGTGGTCCCTTCCTGTGGGCTGTGTACTTACTGTGCTCAGTAGTGATATGTGGCTCAATCAAATTCAAGAAATAAAGTACACAACCATACAAAGTAGTCGCTACCCTGCTTACATTCACCATGGTGCCAGCTTACTAGCATGTCGCCACATTTCCTAAGCAGTGGCACTGGCTGTACAGTATCATGAACTCTTGCTTCAACTTTTCAAACTTCAGCTGTGTTTTATGAAAGCTGCATGTTGTTGACTTTGCATCACTCTGCCCACTTAACCTTACTGTTCCACTGTAACATGTTGGAGACAGGTGGGAGGCTCAAAGCTATTTTCACATTACTGTCTGGTTTCCATTACCTGAGGGGATGACACACTCTGCCCAGCCTACTAACACTATTTGATACATAACATCTCTCAGATATGAAACACGTGGAGTTTTTTTTGTTGGTTTACATTTGTAGCAGTGTTTATTTCAACCCCCTCCCCCATATGCTTTTAGTTCCTTCCACAAATAAGTTGGCACCACAACAAATACACTACCAGTGTGATTGAATGTTTGTCATTCTCTTAAAGACATTTAGAGCTAAGGGCTTATGCGTAAATGCTTGAAATGTGTTTCTTGTACAAATAAGAAGTTGATCCTATGTATGGATTTCTGAACAAAGCCTTTGCTTTTCCAAGGCAAAGGGCAGCTAAAATATAAGATCGTTTTGATTGGTTCAACACATTTTTGGTCACTGCATAATTGCATTTATGTAATTTCATAGTTTGATGTTTTTACTGTTAAAATAAAATGTGAAAATAAAGATAGTACAAATTTTGTGTCCCAACTCAGAGCACAGAATCAGCTACACAGCAGCGCCCCTGAGCTGTTAGGGATGGCTCAAAGACACTCAGGTCAGTGATGCCTGGAAAACATGGAAAGGTCAACTTTAACCCACACCATGATCTCCAGTGAGCTTTCAGGAGAGTGACCTCCTCTCAAAGATGCCTCCACTCACACACTGAAAGAGAACCACGAGCAAATGAGCTGAGTGTGACTGGAGGGTTGCAGGCTGAGTGTAGACTCAGCCCTCAGTCTTAATCCGTTTCACTCCTGTAAGACTGAGAATATTACTATTTAAATCTTTGCATAATGTTAGGTGGCGCTGTTGGAAGCCTTGCATCGGAGAACCAATCATGAGTGTTGTGGGCGGGCCTGCTTTCTGGGGGCAGTGACGCTCATGCAGAACCGGTGTCTCGCAAAACATCGCCGCGTTTGCGGAGAAACATATTAATCACTTAGAAACAAACATAACCTGTTAATAGGACGTGTTTCATCCGGCCCCGGCAGCTAGTGGTCTTTTCCCCAGCGATAAGCCAGACTCCCGAGGCTAACGTTACAGAGCCTGCTGATGACTCACAGTAGCAAGCGGACCACTTCCGGGTAGGAAACATTATTGTAAAATAAACAACAGGTATAAACTCTCTTTGCAGCACATCGGTGTCTTGCTCTATATTGGAACTATGAAACATTGCATTGCCGCTACCAAATAAAATTCTAATAATAAATGTAGGCGTGTCTGCTGCCGGCCGTTCTCGGACAGACAGTTTCTGACAGTGAAATTCCCAGACGTTTGGTGGCGCAGCTCACCAAACGTCTGGGAGCCGAGACTAGGTTGAGTGTGACTGGACTGGAGGGTTGCAGGTTGAGTGTGACTGGAGGGTTGCAGGCTGAGTGTGACTGGAGGGTTGCAGGCTGTGTGACTGGAGGGTTTCAGGCTGAGTGTGACTGGAGGGTTGCAGGCTGAGTGTGACTGGAGGGTTGCAGGCTGAGTGTGACTGGAGGGTTGCAGGCTGAGTGTGACTGGAGGGTTGCAGGCTGAGTGTGACTGGAGGGTTGCAGGTTGAGAGTGACTGGAGGGTTGCAGGTTGAGTGTTACTGGAGGGTTGCAGGTTGAGTGTTACTGGAGGGTTGCAGGTTGAGTGTTACTGGAGGGTTGCAGGTTGAGAGTGACTGGAGGGTTGCAGGCTGAGAGTGACTGGAGGGTTGCAGGCTGAGTGTTACTGGAGGGTTGCAGGTTGAGTGTTACTGGAGGGTTGCAGGCTGAGTGTGACTGGAGGGTTGCAGGTTGAGTGTTACTGGAGGGTTGCAGGCTGAGTGTTACTGGAGGGTTGCAGGCTGAGTGACTGGAGGGTTGCAGGTTGAGTGTTACTGGAGGGTTGCAGGCTGAGTGTTACTGGAGGGTTGCAGGTTGAGAGTGACTGGAGGGTTGCAGGCTGAGAGTGACTGGAGGGTTGCAGGCTGAGTGTGACTGGAGGGTTGCAGGCTGAGTGTGACTGGAGGGTTGCAGGTTGAGAGTGACTGGAGGGTTGCAGGTTGAGTGTTACTGGAGGGTTGCAGGTTGAGTGTTACTGGAGGGTTGCAGGTTGAGTGTTACTGGAGGGTTGCAGGTTGAGAGTGACTGGAGGGTTGCAGGCTGAGAGTGACTGGAGGGTTGCAGGCTGAGTGTTACTGGAGGGTTGCAGGTTGAGTGTTACTGGAGGGTTGCAGGCTGAGTGTGACTGGAGGGTTGCAGGTTGAGTGTTACTGGAGGGTTGCAGGCTGAGTGTTACTGGAGGGTTGCAGGCTGAGTGACTGGAGGGTTGCAGGTTGAGTGTTACTGGAGGGTTGCAGGCTGAGTGTTACTGGAGGGTTGCAGGTTGAGTGTTACTGGAGGGTTGCAGGCTGAGTGTTACTGGAGGGTTGCAGGCTGAGTGTTACTGGAGGGTTGCAGGCTGAGTGGAGGGTTGCAGGTTGAGAGTGACTGGAGGGTTGCAGGCTGAGTGGAGGGTTGCAGGTTGAGTGTGACTGGAGGGTTGCAGGTTGAGAGTGACTGGAGGGTTGCAGGTTGAGAGTGACTGGAGGGTTGCAGGTTGAGTGTGACTGAAGGGTTGCAGGCTGAGTGTGACTGGAGGGTTGCAGGCTGAGTGTGACTGGAGGGTTGCAGGCTGAGAGTGACTGGAGGGTTGCAGGCTGAGAGTGACTGGAGGGTTGCAGGCTGAGTGTGACTGGAGGGTTGCAGGTTGAGTGTGACTGGAGGGTTGCAGGCTGAGTGTGACTGGAGGGTTGCAGGTTGAGAGTGACTGGAGGGTTGCAGGTTGAGTGTTACTGGATGGTTGCAGGCTTGGATTCCTGAACCGCCTGGAGCAAAGAAGTCGAGGGAAAGTGAAAGAGTAAAACGCAAGCCCAACTTTCTCCCCAGTCACATTTATTTGAGAGCTCTAAGTAGAGCTAGACAGGAAATCTTGGGAGAGAGAGAGGGATGACATGCGGCAAACAACCCATTACCAAAGTGTCCTTGAGCAAGGACGAACTCTCAGTCGTTAAAGTCTGCTAGTGGAGCTACTCAGTGACCAACGGTTCCATTCACACTGCAGCAGAAACTCACAGATTTGATGTTTTCTAATCCGTGTGAACGGTAAGGGCTGCATGGAGTTTCATTTTTCATTTCTGATCTGAACCACATGCTCAAAGTGGAATTTGTCAATGTTGCCATAATGCCATGACAATGAAGACATGTGTTATGTCATTCACCTGAGACAATTGGCATCATTTTGGCAGCTTGGCCGAGCAGTGATGAGGACAAGGAGACACAACAATGGAAAGAAAGACAAATAGCCAACTTCATTGGTGTTTGGAGACACAGTTGAATTCAGTCCACACTCAAAGACACATGCTGTCACTGAAATGTGCTTGAAGCAACACTGGATATGAATGCATTTGTTGTTGTTATCCTACACAATTGTGCCTTGGTGACATCACTAACATTTTATATTGATATGGAATATGGGTTACTTACATCCCAGAACAGATATGAACAGTCATCCAAATAAGATTTACTGCACCTGGGAAGCTCCCATACGTGTGTGTGTGTGTGTGTGTGTGTGTGTGTGTGTGTGTGTGTGTGTGTGTGTGTGTGTGTGTGTGCGTGTGTGTAACTGTATGAATGTGAAGCATACAGGGCAGGGGAGGGGGGACATGCACGCTCAGCAATCCTTCGTGGAGAAATCCAGGTTAAAAGAACAGCGCAGACATCATCACTTTCTGCCCCAAGCTGTCAAAAACAACGTGTCAGTCAGGATCTCTCCATCCACCCTGACCACAACGCCCTTACTGGCCACCGCACTATTAGCAGACTCTATAACGTTGATATACACGTATCTATAAATGTGTTATGCAACACATTTTTGGTTCAGAAATATTGATATTTTGGTTCAGAAATATTGATATTCTAATTATTTTATTATTGCAGAAACATACAGTGCTAAGATTTGATTCTGCCCCATGCTGTATTAAAAAAAGACAAAGAGAGGACGACTAGAAATGGTCAGTCCACTCACACTTGAGACACGCACACTTACACGCGTGTGTGCGCACACACACACACACACACACACACACACACACACACATACACCCACACACACTGTACACACACACCACTGTCTCAGGCTTCCAGTATTCACCAACTGTAGCATATCGATTCCAAACCGCTAAAGCGTGGGAGCCCCTCTGCACCCCGCATGGGCCCCTCGCCCCGCCCCCACTCCACCTGACGCTCCCAGACTTTACACACCCACACACACACACGTTCTCAAAAGAGTTTGCACAAAGATGGAGAATGGGAAGGAGGGTGTGTGTGCGTGCGTGCGTGTGTGTGTGTGTGTGTGTGTGTGTGGTGGGGTATGGGGGCAGGTGGGACGATGGGGCTCCCCTTCGCTCACACCTTTGTCTTGGGCTAATTCCACCATCTCCTCCCTCCGAGGAGGAGGCCCCCACTCACCCATGTTTACAAAGGGCCCCTCGAGCGTGACCCCTCATTATGTAGGGCCCCTCCCCTTACAACAGTGACAGGCCCCCTCAGGGCATCCAGCATCACAGCAACAGAAAATGGCAAAAAGCACATTAGCATTTGATTTGATGATCCTTCATGGTTGATTCATGGCCCTGTGAGCTTCTGTTGGGTCAGCCTGGCACACTTGTTAAACACGGGGTCAGCCTGGCACACTTATTTACACAACCCAAATTCCTCAAGTCTCTGTAATTAAACTCCCATCACTTTCATCTGCGAGTGCTTTTTGAAATATGTTGTTACATGTAGGCTACACTTCATATAGGCTAACCTACAAGCTACATGCAGGCTACACTTCATATAGGCTAACCTACAAGCTACATGTAGGCTACACTTCATATAGGCTAACCTACAAGCAGCGCTAAAGTGCTTAAGATGCAAAAACAATAGAGAGCCAAAGTCACGCCCACTTCCGGTTTAGGCATAAGCACCAGAGCCATTCATCCACCATTATTTTTTCCATAGACATTTCATGAAGTGTTTATACAAGTAGTTTCACTTGGTCAAACCATGATCCAGCTATATTAGGAATCACGAGAGACCATAGAACATTTCACTCGAACCAAAACTCAAAAACAAAATGTCTCTATATATTTTTTAATCCACAATTTTTTTCCACAAGTTTTGGTCCGAGTGAAATGTTCTATGGTCTCTCGTGGTTCCAAATATAGCTGAATCGCTTGGTTTGACCAACTAATTAAAACTATTTTTCAATAATTCTGTCTGTTTTCTGACAGATCATGGCTTACTACTCAAGCTTAAAGACTCATTGATTCATCTGTGCCTACATAGCTGTAGAAACAGGAGAAATACTATATGATGTGCATTCAATGGGAACATCTCCGATTTGTTTTTATTCAAATGACAACTACACACGAGGGAATTTGTAGCATGGGTGACCCCAGTGTAAACCAAAGCCAGAGAGCAACTCCATCGACAAGTCACTGGAAGAGGTCCATTCCTATAGAGTGGAGCAACCAGGCAAACTTGTGTGGAAATCAAGTTGGCCGTGCTGAACATGAACTGGATTCAGATCTTCACGTTTTGTTGTTTCTGATGTGATTTTGTTTCAGGAACAATACAGGAGTCCCGCCTGCTTCACAATTCTCTGTAGTATCTTGTTGAAAGGCTACACGATAAACCATACAAATAAAAATAAACTATAGAGAATGGTTCCATAGTTTGAGTCGATGGTAAACTTTGAAGTTATGTTATTGATTTTCATCTGTTCATTTCAATTGGTGCTGCCTAATTCGCGCTTGTTAGCGAGCTATGTTAACTCACTGAAACAATGTAATATTATGGACAGCAACACCAAAGCAGTGCAAAACACATGATTTGCCTGTTCTCAAGTCTGTAGCTGCATAGATGCTATCAGAGTGAACATGGTGTTAGTGTCTTGCTCTGCCCAGGGAATCAAACCCCATGTTACTATGCCCAAGACCATGCATAAGTATAAAAATAAACAATTACTGATCATGGAAGAATAAAGGAGAAATTAAGCCACTCTTTGGTGTATTTTGTCAGAATCCGTTGTGGGCGTATCACTGCTATCGCAGGGGGGGGGGGAAACAGCAATTCCTGTGTTTTTCTTTCTTGAATTGATTACATTATATATTATATATATCATATATTGATTGTTTATACTCAAGTACCGTATGTGACGAGCCGTCAGCCTATGAAACCTGCAGAAAAAAAATCCACTGTATACTTTCCAGACACACAATGAGTCATCAATGAGAGATTCTTTTTTGTTTGTTGCAGAAACGTGTTTTTTTTTGCCAGACAAACACAGATATGGTGATATGCTTCCGCTTCAGATGCTCTGCCTTCCTGTTCCCGCCTGCCTGGTGCACGAGTGCGTGTGCATGTGTGTGTGTGTGTGTGTGTGTGTGGGTGTGTGTGTGTGTGTGTAGCACATGTCTGCAGGGCAGCTGTGCCCCCGATGCGTGGGGACCTGACCCAGCTGTCACTAAGCATGCTGTGGGAGGCCCCTCCCCTCTCAACGCACAGAAAAAATGTGCGTCTCTCGTCTCTCAGCGGGAACGGGCAGGAAATTGTCAGTACTTAATATAAACAAATGAGTCTCTTCTGTGCGCCCATCAACACTAATCTCTCACATTAGCCCGCTGTTATTTCATTTGATTCAGAATTCACGCAGATGAGCGATGATCAAAGCAACAAAGCTACGTTTATTTTTCTTTGTACAGCATATATAGAAAATACTGCGGCAATGTGGCTTACTGGTTGAAAATTCCTGTAAATGGAAGACCACAGCCTGCCCAGTCATTGTTGTAACTCTTTATAACAACATAATAAATACCTAAAAAAAAGAGGAACGCAATCTCCATAAGTATGAAATTCCAACATTGGTACACAGCGCAAAACATTGCAGTTTCACAATAACGGCAAACATTTTTTGAATCTCTCAATGTCAAATTGCAAACAGATGTCATTTAGCCTAATTTGAAAATGTCACATTGTTTAAACGTCAGTTACAGTTATGTTTAGGCAACTAAAATAACTTTGGTTATGTTTGGGGAACTAAACCTTTTCCGTGAGCTCCACTGGCTCCCCATCTCGGCCCGGATAAAATTCAAGACCTTGGTACTGGCCTACCGGGCAGTTCACCGGTCAGCCCCGCTCTACTTACAATCCCTGGTCAGCTTCCAAACATCCCACCGTTCCCTCCGCTCCTCCACCTGCACGGCTCGCCTCGCCCCTCCATCGCTACGTGACCCCGGTGAACGCTTGTCTCGTTCAAGACTGTTCTCCTCCATGGCTCCGCAATGGTGGAATGAACTTCCCCCCTTCCTCATGCTGGCCGAGACACTGCCGATTTTTCGCCGGAGACTAAAAACTTACCTTTTCGGGCTACACCTGGGTCCCTCCGGAATCGGTTAACCCTTATTGATTATATATGGTTTTAGTTATGTTTTCATTGTTTGTATTTCTTTGAATGAATTGTATTGAAATGTGATGTAAGTCGCTTTGGATAAAAGCGTCTGCCAAATGAAATAAAGTAAAGTAAAAGTAAAGTAACTAAAACAACTTGGTTATGCTACGTAACGGAACACGTCAGGAGACGAACCGCCTCTCTCGCGAGTCGCGACAAGGAAGTTGAAAGAAGGTCAAGTTTCCAGCCCACCAATCCCACCCTTTCTCCTTTACGTGTCAGCAAGCTATTTCAATTTCAGGCTGTCATTACTGTACATTCATCGACTGCCAGCTACGGTTGTTAGCTATGACGGCTAGCGGCCGTGGCCAAACAAACGTTACCTTCTAAAATTCTTAAAGCCGTTTTTGTGAGTGGGTTGAAAAAGATGTTTTAAGGCATGTCCCATGCTCAGATAAGAATAAACCCATCACTCTGATTATTGGAAGTGGGAAAGCTGCGTTTGCGTGACATATTGCTGTGGTGCAACATTCCACACCTATAGATCCCCTGTTCCACACAAACACGCTATTGACTGTGCAAGTGAATGAACCAGCGTTTAGAAAATGAAGACGCCGTGCAAAATCCTGTTTCCGCAATATTACACACAAAGAGAATCAACCGCGCCGCGACCGCAGAGAGTCCATAGAGTCCATTTTCATGCATTCTTCATGACGCACCGCATAAATGGCGGATCCTCCGCCTCCTCCCTCGGTCGTCCGCTGCGCTCACATTGTGTGGCGCGGATGGACGGACGGCCGGGGGACGGGACGCTCGTGGGTTAAATATAACGCGGCCGGGGCCCTTTAACGCAAATGCGATGTGAAAGGCAGGCAAAGGCGAGGGGACGCAGCTGTCGGCAAAGCATGTCTTTTTTAAGGGCTGCCCCTAATGATTGGAGACAGTTGGCAATTACGTAAGTATTCACTTTTAGGCCACTGGGCTGTGCACTGTGCCGAGCCCCCCGGACCCTGGCACACATGCAGCATGGGGAGGAGAGGGGGGAGGTGAGGGAGAGCAGGAACAGAAGAGTGGGGGAGCTGGCCAAGGACCCACAGTGCAGTACACGTGCCAACATATAGAGATAGACAGACAGAGAGAGAGAGAGAGAGAGAGAGAGAGAGAGAAGGGGGATGGGGAGATGGAAGGAAGAGAAGGCAGAGAACTGGGCAAGAACAAAGGCAAAGTGGCAGCAGATAAAGCAGAAAGCCAGGCCGACCAGAAGAGAGGAGAGAGGAAGGACTGAGGCAAAACAAGGCATGTGGAAGAGCATAAGCAAAAGGAGAAACAAAACATGGCGAAGAGCATCCAGCAAGCAATTCATGTACGGAGATGAGCAGGAGGTTCAAACTCGATGTCAGATTTTCACAAAACGACGTTACGGCACGGTAAATCTTCATATTAAAACCGCTTTAGAAACTGTTTTGAACTGCTATCAGAAAGATATTTCTTGGTTTCACAAAATGATGCGCAACATTTCTACAGGTTTTCAATGTCGGTGCGAGCTGTCGCATCAACATCGACTCAACGTCAAAATGTTTGCTGGGTGAAAAGGAGAGTGACGAAACACAGAGAGATGGGGCTTTTGCACACAAACATATAATACAGTAATGGCCTATGTCCACCAGCTGCGGTACGGCTCCGTGCGGGGACCTGAACAGACCCACACCCATGGAATCTTGTCAGACACATGCGGATTCCAATAAAATAGAACAGGTGCCTATTTTTTCCATACCGCATGTATTGCCCATATTAACATGGGCAAGAGTCTGTTTTACCGGAGCCACACAGAGCCGTACCGCATCTGGTGGACATTGGACTTAAGAGTGCTAAGGGTTTTTATACCATGGTGTGGGTGAATACTCTTTTCTGATTGGCCGGCAGGTGTGCATTAAAACCTTGTATTGCACACGTAGTCAGGCTCAAGTTTAAATCACCATTCGAAATGCATCCGCTACCCAACCTGTAACGACTTCTCAAAACGCAACTGAGGGACTGAAACACTCGTACAATTCACGCTGATGTCAATCTGTTTCCAGCTCAGCTCGGTTGCTGAGAAGAAGCCAATCAATTGTGACTACCAAACATGCTAGCTAAACCGGAGACTGCAACAACGCTAGTCTGTGTGTTGTACGGCGATGTAGCTTGGTTGTAAAAAAGGACTAATTAGTCCTTGTCATCATGATAACGGTAAGTTCTTGCTTCATAACCTTTCCATTTGAGTGGGGAAACTTCCAACAAACATTTGTCAATGCTTTTATATATTATTTTGTGTAAATTACCATGGTACAGTATACTGTAAGTGGGATAATCAACAAGTAGGTGTGCGTTAAACTGTTTTAAGGCCTCCGTTTTGTGTCGGGTGGTTCTTCGCTTCCACGTTAAATGCGTTTAATGCACACCTACTCGTTGATTATCCCACTTGCTCATGTGTAACATGGGAGTAAACAAAATATACAACGCAGAAAACACGCTAAAGCTCCCCTCACCGGGCAACGATTAGCGTGTTATTAGCAACATGTCAGCTATTACAATGTTTTGGGGTTTCCTCTGAGCCAAGAAAGAGAGTGTGTGTGTGTGTGTGTGTGTGTGTGTGTGTGTGTGTGTGTGTGTGTGTGTGTGTGTGTGTGCGTGTGTGTGTGTGTGTGTGTGTGTGTGTGTGTGTGTGTGTGTGTGTGTGTGCCCATGCGCGCGTGCGGGTGCATGTGTATGGCCCTGGCACCTGTTTCTCATTCAAACCTGGAAGGTAAACAGCTGTCTGGGAAGAAGATGGATGCACACACGCACACACGCACACGCACACACACAAACACAACATACATAGGTCTATAAGTCCACACAGACAAAGATTTGCATTATTCAGACCGGTAACTGGGGGATCTGTGACTATCAACAACGTGACCTTCAGATTCACACTTTATATTCTAAGACTGCAAAGACAAGGTGATAATTTAGAGGCGCAGTATTCCTCACGCCGTCAGTATTGTAGCATTATTGAAATCAAAGATGGTCACAAAGTGCCTAATTGCTTCATCATTTGCTCTGCTATTGATTGAGCCATGTCTGGCTCTCACACTCCAAAACACTCCCTCATTACCTCTCCTCAGTTGTTGATGGTGTGCGTGTGTGTGTGTGTGTGTGTGTGTGCGTGCGCGTGTGTGTGTGTTTGTCCAGAACGCCACTCTCCTGGCCATTGGATAGCCCCTTTCAGAGAAGGCTTCTTGACGCTGATGGCTTCTGATTTATTAGCAGACTTGTGGGTGTCCCACCGAGCCCACAGTTATCGGTAGTCAAATATTGATAAATGTCACAGAGCTGAGGCCGCCAGACACCGGCCAGCGTATCCTGCCAGCATCCCAGCTATAATGAGCCACTCCGTTTGATGAAGACTGAGGCGCAGGACGCTTGCTGGCCGGGGGCGGAGCTTTCACCCTCCTTTCTCCACTTTTTATTGTTCTACATAATTATTTCAAACTGCTTTTATTTGTTTTAGGAGTTTCTTTCAATCAAACCCAAGCTGACACTGTGCTATTTATCTGGAAGCAGAATAACAGGAAACTCTGCTTTGCATAATTATTTGCCCCCTTTTTTCTCCTTTTGGGTTCAACTGCCACCTAAGCAATGGTGACATTACTGTCATTACTGTAATTGTATAAATTGTAATTGAGCAGCTTATTTATTTTTAAGTTAGTGATTAAACTTTGACTTAGGTATGTTTTGACTGAAGGACTGTATTTTGCCACATTTTAAACGACATCCATTCATTTCCTACAGAGAACAAATTCTGCACTCTCTTCATGTTAACCGCATCAAGAAAGCGGCCAAATGGAAAACATGTTGCACAAATTGATTCATCATGATTCCTTTTAAAATAAAGAACCATGTTTGAACTGTCTTATCCGTTTAGCATTGCTAAATAAAGATCATATGTAACCATGTCTGGGCTTATTTTCCACCTATCTTTTACTTGTGCTTGTGTGTACATTTTTACATCAACAAGAAAGAAAGAAAGAAAGAAAGAGAAAGAAAGAAAGAAAGAAAGAAAGAAAGAAAGAAAGAAAGAAAGAAAGAAAGAAAGAAAGAAAAAGAAAAAGAAGAAAAAAAGAATAAACATGTACCAGTATTTCTCGTATTGAACATTATGGTTCATGGTGACCTTCACCATTCTGATGAAGGTCGCCATGACCGAAACGTAATAACGTACAGGGAGAAGTCTTTTTTACCTGTTGCTGATCATTTGTCCTGCGCCTGCTAATCGAGTGGATGTACGTGCTCTACTTTTTAATTACATACAGTATGTTATTATAATGATTATATTTAAGGGTTTAACTTTTCGACCAATAACCTTGCTGCTTGTTTGTTGTTTTGTTGTTGTAACAGCGTTGTTGTTTTTCTGTCTGGTACAACAAACTGAAGCCCACTTCTGTTCTAACGGGCATGTGCAGACAGAAGTGGCGGCGGTGACTGGTATCCACATGTACGCCTTGTTTATCCTTTTACAACGCTGTCCCAGTGAGGAAGCCACAAAGAGCCAGTGTTTATTCCATCAGACAGTTCTTGTCACATCGTGTTTGCCTGAGAAGACAGATTCTCTTAATAGATTAAGTCTTAGGCAAGAGTCAAAAGACTAGCTGCAGTGAGTGGATCACTTTTGATGCTCCTCTTGTTGATGAGTTGATCTTTTTGTTGTATATTTCAGGAGCCATTTAATTTGGATGAGGGACTTTCACCCCCCCCAGCTGAATCTTTGGGGACTTTGTCAACATGCGCTGGTGTACAATTTTGTTTTTTTTTTTGCTTTTGTTTTTTAGCATTTGTCTGTATTGTCGTCCAAGCGTACATTTCCGTGCCGTGCCACCTCACATCATTTGACAATCGCAGATCATGAGTAATCATAAATCATAATATTTGTTCTCCTAATGGGGCCTCTTGTATGAAAGCCTCCATCCATCATAGCCAAACAATGCCAGAGAGCGGCAATCAAACAGACAGCTGCTTCAAAGCCCGCGGACCTCATTTGCATATTTTACTCGCTGCATCCTCGGTACTCGTGACACGCCGGCGAGTTTGTCTCCTGTCTCATCACTCGCAAATTCCAAGCGGATTACCTCCCTCGCTGACGTGTTGGTAAGAAACAGCTTCGCTTTTCAAAAAAAAAAAAAAATCAAGAAATAAAAAGTCGCGGGGCGGCTTGTCAAACTGCGCTCGCTAATCTACGAGGGAGGATTTGAATAAGTCCTCGGTGGCTCGGCGCGCTCTCTCTCCTCTCCTCAATCTCTCTCTCGACGGCCAACTCAGAAGGAGGGCCCCTCAGCTCATATCGCGCTAAGTGAGATTAATTTTGACATCATAAATAACTGGGAGCAGGTTGCTGCAGGGGGCTGGGAGCGTGCGGTGTGTTGGAGCAGGTTGCTGCAGGGGGCAGGGAGCGTGCGGCGTGTTGGAGCAGGTTGCTGCAGGGGGCTGGGAGTGTGCGGTGTGTTGGAGCAGGTTGCTGCAGGGGGCTGGGAGCGTGCGGTGTGTTGGAGCAGGTTGCTGCAGGGGGCTGGGAGTGTGCGGTGTGTTGGAGCAGGTTGCTGCAGGGGGCAGGGAGTGTGCGGTGTGTTGGAGCAGGTTGCTGCAGGGGGCAGGGAGTGTGCGGTGTGTTGGAGCAGGTTGCTGCAGGGGGCTGGGAGCGTGCGGTGTGTTGGAGCAGGTTGCTGCAGGGGGCTGGGAGTGTGCGGTGTGTTGGAGCAGGTTGCTGCAGGGGGCAGGGAGTGTGCGGTGTGTTGGAGCAGGTTGCTGCAGGGGGCAGGGAGTGTGCGGTGTGTTGGAGCAGGTTGCTGCAGGGGGCTGGGAGTGTGCGGTGTGTTGGAGCAGGTTGCTGCAGGGGGCTGTGAGTGTGCGGTGTGTTGGAGCAGGTTGCTGCAGGGGGCTGGGAGTGTGCGGTGTGTTGGAGCAGGTTGCTGTAGGGGGCAGGGAGTGTGCGGTGTGTTGGAGCAGGTTGCTGCAGGGGGCAGGGAGTGTGTGGTGTGTTGGAGCAGGTTGCTGCAGGGGGCAGGGAGTGTGCGGTGTGTTGGAGCAGGTTGCTGCAGGGGGCAGGGAGTGTGCGGTGTGTTGGAGCAGGTTGCTGCAGGGGGCAGGGAGTGTGCGGTGTGTTGGAGCAGGTTGCTGCAGGGGGCAGGGAGTGTGCGGTGTGTTGGAGCAGGTTGCTGCAGGGGGCTGGGAGTGTGCGGTGTGTTGGAGCAGGTTGCTGCAGGGGGCAGGGAGTGTGCGGTGTGTTGGAGCAGGTTGCTGCAGGGGGCAGGGAGTGTGCGGCGTGTTGGAGCAGGTTGCTGCAGGGGGCTGTGAGTGTGCGGTGTGTTGGAGCAGGTTGCTGTAGGGGGCAGGGAGTGTGCGGTGTGTTGGAGCAGGTTGCTGCAGGGGGCAGGGAGTGTGCGGTGTGTTGGAGCAGGTTGCTGTAGGGGGCAGGGAGTGTGCGGTGTGTTGGAGCAGGTTGCTGTAGGGGGCTGTGAGTGTGCGGTGTGTTGGAGCAGGTTGCTGCAGGGGGCAGGGAGTGTGCGGTGTGTTGGAGCAGGTTGCTGCAGGGGGATGGGAGTGTGCGGTGTGTTGGAGCAGGTTGCTGCAGGGGGCTGTGAGTGTGCGGTGTGTTGGAGCAGGTTGCTGCAGGGGGCTGGGAGCGTGCGGTGTGTTGGAGCAGGTTGCTGCAGGGGGCAGGGAGTGTGCGGTGTGTTGGAGCAGGTTGCTGTAGGGGGCAGGGAGTGTGCGGTGTGTTGGAGCAGGTTGCTGCAGGGGGCAGGGAGTGTGCGGTGTGTTGGAGCAGGTTGCTGTAGGGGGCTGTGAGTGTGCGGTGTGTTGGAGCAGGTTGCTGCAGGGGGCAGGGAGTGTGCGGTGTGTTGGAGCAGGTTGCTGCAGGGGGATGGGAGTGTGCGGTGTGTTGGAGCAGGTTGCTGCAGGGGGCTGTGAGTGTGCGGTGTGTTGGAGCAGGTTGCTGCAGGGGGCTGTGAGTGTGCGGTGTGTTGGAGCAGGTTGCTGCAGGGGGCAGGGAGTGTGCGGTGTGTTGGAGCAGGTTGCTGCAGGGAGATGGGAGTGTGCGGTGTGTTGGAGCAGGTTGCTGCAGGGGGCTGTGAGTGTGCGGTGTGTTGGAGCAGGTTGCTGCAGGGGGCTGTGAGTGTGCGGTGTGTTGGAGCAGGTTGCTGCAGGGGGCAGGGAGTGTGCGGTGTGTTGGAGCAGGTTGCTGCAGGGGGCAGGGAGTGTGCGGCGTGTTGGAGAGGCAAATGTCTGAGTGCGCTTTACCGTTCCATCGCTGCTCTTAACTCATTCAGGGCCAATGACGTCTTTGACGTGTTATCAGGAATAGCCCAGAGGGCCAATGACGTGTTTGACGTGTTTTTGTTTTTATGAGTGCAGCGCATAGTTGAAACACTTACCCAGCCTGTGACATAGTTTCGGGTCCCTAACCTCAAACTCAAGCCGACAGCACGTTATCAAACACATACCGCAGCTGTTGTTTGAAATTAGGAAGAAGGTGGAAAGGAAACGCGCTTCCTTGTTGCAGAGGAGAAACGCCATTGAAATGCCCCCTCGCCGCGCTGCAGAGCTGATCGACTTGCTGCACAGCAGCGGACATCGAAACCGCAGTAGTCAAACCCATGACCAACATGATCGATCCTGGTCCCTGGACCCCGTTCCTATGTGCCAGCCCGAAAGAGACGAGACGGAGTCACAACTGTGTGGAGGAGGAGAAGCTGTTCTCCTGTGTGGAGGAGGAGAAGCTGTTCTCCTCCTCCACACAGCCTCGCCACATAAATGGCTTTCACACAGAGGGCTGCGTGCCCTCCAGTGTTGCTCCTGGCCAATCCCAGCGCCACAGGGCGTGGTTATTGCTTATCCTAAGTGGGGTTAGAAATCTAAAAGGGGGATCGTGTGTGTGTGTGTGTGTGTGTGTGTGTGTGTGTGTGTGTGTGTGTGTGTGTGTGTGTCTGTCTGTCTGTCTGTCTGTCGGTGTGTCTGTCTGTCTGTCTGTCTGTCTGTCTGTCTGTCTGTCTGTCTGTCTGTCTGTCTGTCTGTACACTCACTCACACTGAGCAAACTGTATTGTTGAATGTAAAAAAAGCACTTCATATATATATATATATATATATATATATTTTTTTTTTTGTCATTTGTGTCATAATGAATAATATTTACATGTCTGATGTCAATACAGTTCAAAATAAAAGAATTGAGAGCGAGTTCTGCCTGATATTGTGTGCTGTGTACATAAATGCCATTTTCTGCAATTTCTTTTCTCACAGAGACTTTTTGGCTGAAAACAGGGTGTATATAAATGGCTATAAGTAGAGTACAGAACATGCTAAAAGCTAACTTTTTTTTTCCTGGTGAACCCAGAGACGTACATCTTCATTTTGAGGTATTGCAAATCACTCTGGTGCTAATAGATAATTTACTGTGGGTCTTGAAAGATGACCAACAATTATGAAAATCTTTGGCCTGTGCTAAATATTGGCAGTCCTAAACTGGCCCTGAATGAGTTAATCCCCTCTTTGTTTCAACAGAGCACCAAAAAGCCAAGCAGGGACATATCATAATGACACGCTGCATTGTCTCAAGTGCGCTCATCTAAATGGGTTCTTCAGAAAAGACAGATAGTGTTTAATGAATGGAGATCTCATACATCCCCTCTGCCAACAACCCCACCCCCCCCTGTCCGCCATTTTGACAATCACAATCATTATCCTCGCATGTGGCATATTTCAAACACCACGGCGCTGGAGATTTGGTTCGTCAGCTTCGTCTCTGACCAGTGACCACAGTTCTGCCTCCGCACTTTACGTTTCTGCAAAACACAGACGGATACGTTGAATCTCAAAGTTTATGAACCAAAAATACAAAACACAGATGGAGACGTTGAACCTCAATGTTTATGAAGCAAAAACAACACTGCATATCAACATTTCAACAAGTCCTCCAACCACAGGTATTTCAAGTTCACTTTATATCAGCATTGGGACTCTGAGAAATGTCTGTGTTCTGCTGTATCCTCACATAAGTTGAGTAGCAGTGTTTTAGTTGAAGTTTGGTCCTACAGAGGTTACATTTTCTCCATTTGGTCAGAAAAAGTTCGGTAACAGCATGAATCTAATAATATTCATAACACCTCACACCCAACCACCAACCCACCCCCCCCACCCCCACAGATCCAGACCACCCTCTCACCATCACTGAGGATGAAGTGTGCCGGTCGTTCCTGCGTATCAACCCACGCAAGGCGGCCGGCCCGGATGGCATCCCCGGGCGGGTCCTCAAGGCCTGCGCTCACCAGCTGGCACCCGTATACACAGACATCTTCAACCAGTCCCTCTCCCTCCGACGAGTCCCCCCCTGCTTCAAAGCAGCAACAATCATCCCCATTCCCAAACAACAAAAAGTGACCAGCCTCAACGACTGGCGCCCAATAGCCCTCACGCCAATAGCCAGCAAGTGCTTTGAGAAGCTGGTCATATCAAAGATCCGCCCCACACTCCCCCCGGACCACGACCCGCTGCAATTTGCATACCGCCCCAACAGGAGCACAGCGGATGCAGTAGCACACGTGCTCCACACCGCCCTGTCCCACCTGGAGGGGAAGGACACCTATGTAAGAATGCTGTTCGTGGACTACAGCTCAGCATTCAACACCATAGTACCCTCCAGGCTGGTAAGCAAACTCAGGGATCTGGGACTAAACACGGCAATGTGCGACTGGATCCTGGATTTCCTGACAGACCGCCGCCAGGTGGTGAGGGTGGGCAACCTCACCTCCTCCCCACTGACCATTAGCATAGGAGCGCCCCAGGGGTGCGTCTCCAGCCCCTTCTGGTACGACCTCTACACCCACGACTGCGTGGCGACTCAAACTTCAAACACAATTGTGAAGTTTGCAGACGACACAGCGGTCGTGGGGCTGATCTCGGGGGGCGACGAGACGGCCTACAGAGAGGAGGTGGGGGTACTGGAACAATGGTGCCAGGACAACCACCTCTCCCTGAACGTCTCCAAGACCAAGGAGATCATTGTAGACTACAGGAGAGGGGGGGGCGCACCCCCCCCAATCACCATCAACGGCACAGTGGTGGAAAGGGTGGACAGCTTCAAGTACCTGGGAGTCAACATCCACCAGGACCTGACCTGGGCCGGCCACACCGCCACTGTTGTCAAAAAGGCCCAACAGCGACTACACGGACTCAGGCGCCTGAAGAAATTCGGGCTGAGGAAAGAAATCCTCGGGGACTTCTACAGAGGCACCATTGAAAGCCTGCTGACAGGCGGCTTCACCGCCTGGTACGGGAACTGTACCACCATGGACCGCAGAGCGCTACGGAGGGTGAGGCGCGCGGCCCAGCACGTAACAGGAGGTGAACTGCCAGAACTGCACGAACTGTACAACCAGCGGTGCCTCAGGAGGTCCCTGAAGATCATCAAAGACACAAACCATCCCCACAACAGCCTGTTCTCCCTGCTACCCTCAGGGAGGAGATACAGGGTTCCAAAAACACGCACAAATCGCTTGAGGAACAGTTTCTTCCCGCAGGCCACGAGACTCCTAAATATGCACAAATAGTGCAGTAGTCGTACCGTACCGTACTGCAGCTGCTACTATTACGGATGCCTAATGTTTAATTGTAAATTTAAGTGTATGTTCAATAAGGTGCCTAACGTTTAATTGTAAATTTAAGTGTATGTTTAATAAGGTACATGCTATTTGCACATGTATGTATAAAACGTCGAATTTGGAATGTCTGAACACGTCTAACGTATGCACATGACATGTGCACCTATGTGCAATGAATATGCCACTGTCGTATAAGCCACCGACTTGTCTTATTGCTTATAGATGCCTATTTCTTATTGCCTTATTGCTGTCTTATTGCCTATTTCTGCCTATTTCTTATTGCCTATTACTTATTGCTTGTTGCCTATTTGTACTATGTCGTAAACGGAGTCCACTGCACAAGAATTTCACACGTGGTACTTGTACCATGGAGTGACAATAAAAATCTTGAATCTTGAATCTTGAATCTTGAATCTCTTGAATCTTGAGCTTTGTGGGAATTTATGAATCTACTGATTCCGCCCTTATAACAGCTTTGATATGGTTCATAAAGTGATTTGGGATACAGCAGTCGGTCTGTTTCTTGAGCAAAATGATTTAATACAAAAGTAAGTTATTTGAGAAGATCACCGCACTCACGACTATTGAATGTGCTAAGGTGCCAGAAAACCAAAGAACAGTGTTAAGGAAGAAGGTTTTGCACATTTAGATCCATGCAAGTTTCTAAGTGCCAAGCTTTCAGACACAAGACTTTCATCAGGGCAAAGCAGCCTTCACAATGAACTAATGGTCCATATGATCATACATGCAAACAGCTATATAGATGACACATGTGCTGCTATAGATAACACTGCTCAGATGGGAAGTAGCTCAGCAGATACTTACTGTGTAGGTCAGAGACCCCTTGCCAACTACCTGGCCGTTTAGGGGGTCAGAGATCCAGGTCTTCAAGCCCCAAACCCAAAACCAGGAGAGAGAGGGTGCCCTCTTCCCAACTCATTCTGGACGACGAGCCCGACTGCATACTTGACCTTTGCCTAAACCCACGGGTGCACAGTGCTTTTTAACGGCCCGCCCGTGGTCCGTGGTCCAAGGCCCGGGCTGCGTTACCTCAACCGCAAAAGGCGTGTGACAAAGCAGTTGGGAGTGAGATTACATTAGCCTGTCTCCTTTAGGAGAAATTTGTCTTGGCACACTATACATAACGCCTATAGATGTACAATCAAAGTACAGTTAGCATTCCATACAGCAAATAAAACATACACACCAAGAATATTGCCTAATGCCCTATACCAAGACCGCACATTGCATATTGCCCAGAAAGCTGATATGATATTGAGATACGATGCTAGTCTGTCTTTACATTCTATCAGAGCCGTGTATATAGAAGAGTCGTGACATCTCCATTCACTCCAATGGACCAGTTTTTTTTACTCTCAAGAGTTCCAGGAAGTAAGGTCCTGGATTAAGCAGCACTGTCGAGTTGCAGCAAAATGGACAGTTTGTGATGTACTTTGAAAGTGGGTTTTTTTCTTGAATAAAATTTTTACATTATCAGCTTTATTTTAGCATTCAAAAATCAAAAGTAGCGCGAGACCCTTTCCTGGCTGTTCATTGGTTAATGAGTCACGCATTTTGGTCCTCCGCTGACGCCACTCTCTCTCTAGAGGACACTACATTCTATATATTTACTCCTTGAGCCTCTCCCAGAATGCACCTCTGTGTGAGGAGATCCAATGCGCTCAACTCCCCCCTCACCCGCCCCCCCCTCCACTCTTTACATACAACCATCCCTACAACCCAGACAAACGCACATACACACACAGTCACATTCATTACAACATCAGGTTTCAGAATACATGAATACATGATTCGCCTCTCAGAAGAGCTCAACAAACAAAAGGTGGAAAATAGGCTACGACCAATGCAATCTAAACAGGATTGACCTTAACTCAAACAAGCCTCCTCGGCTCCGCGCTGCAGCTCACTCTGCGTGCGTTGGTCTCCATTTATTGAAGGGTGTCAGGGCCTGTTCCGCCTTGTTTACCGCTAAGAGGATGAAAACGAACAGCCAAATAGTGCTCCATTTAGAAGCCTGTTTATACATGCTAATACCGCCGGCTGCTTTGCACCCACAGCAGCACTGCTGGATGTGACTCAATCATCACAACAGTAGCGCCCCCTACATCTTCATAACCAAGTATGAAAGTACATTTAAAGGCACAGCAAAACGATAGAACCACCGTGACTGACAAAATGGCTGCCTTGTGCAGAAGTTGCAATGACCTTTTATTTTTTTAATACGTTCGCTTTGAAGCAGCCTCCTGCAATTTTGTGAATGAGCACGATGTCTTAAAATGCCAGTGCTCCGTGCATGAAAAGTGAGAGAAATAGGCTTTCCCACCGTGGAAGGATTACATGAAGGAGACTAGAAACAGGTGCTGGGCCCATATTGAAATAATGTGGTGAAAAGTAAGGGCGCTGCATGTGGTCGGAGGGGGGTACACGGATACATTTACCTACAACACCCACCGCCCAGATCCAATTCCCAACTCATAGCAATTAGATTTCTGCGCCTGGCGTGAAGCGATATCAGACCTTATAACTTTATAACCCGAAACTAACGTGTGCTATGTGGAGATTTCATTGACACATAATGATATAAACCAATATCCACACAGCAGCCAGCTGTGTTGCTGTTTTCGCCTATGTTCTAAAACTTGTTGTTAAATCCTGTGCCGGAATGAAGCCCGCTCCATAGCTTTATTTTATTTTATATATAGCTCTGCCCTTCACTTGCTGTTTAAAACCAGTTCTCACCTCTTGGAGAGAAAAAAGGGGGGGAGTAAACTGTCTCGTTAAACTAGTAAACTTGCTACCTGGACTTGAAAGTTCTGGTAACCATCGACAATTCCATAGATTAGTTAGTTTATGCCTCAAACATTTCTAAGCGGTTCTATAAGTGACTACCATATGTGTGTTACTAGCACGAGATGTGTGTGGACGAGATTTAGCCTAGGCCACCCCCCCAAGCTCCCCGATCGGTAGACTCAGAGAGAGGGGAGAGGGAGGTGGAGTAGAAGGGTCTGACCTGCAAATCTGCACCACTTACTTCAACACCTGGTTTCCTACCAAGATGGCGCTATAATACACACAGCTCATTGGCTGCTTGTGTCACTTGATTGGAATCACCTGTTAATTGATTACAATCACCTGTTATTTTCCTACCAAGATGGCCATGTGGTGATGTAACAGAATACTATCAACAAATCCCGCCACACACATCTCGCCAAAACACACAAAGTCAGTTATAGAAGCAGCTGCACCGCTTAAAAACTGCAGCTGACAGAAAGCCATGAGCCCCTTAGGTCCACTGCAAATAATAGCCATCTTAACAAGTCGTTTAATCTAGTATTGAGTCTTAAAGTATTATTTTTTCTTAAAGCAAACGAAGGAAAATCTTCTTATCAGGGGGTTAGATAATTTTAATTGCTTCCAATGCAAATCCACTCCTCTGAAGATTTTCTTTTAACCAAGCATCAGCTTCTTGATCCTACTGAATGATCTGGTTTATTCTGCCTTTTCTCACTCTATTCCTGGATAAGTGAAACTGCATTGCATCCAAATGTGTTTTCTTTTATTCTCGTGCTAGACATCCAGACTTCATTTTTGTCCCTTTGCAAGTTACTAGTCATACTGTGTTGGAGGCAAGTGGAATTCTCTCAACACACTGGCAGAATTTCTCTCTCGTTTTTGTCGTTTGGATTTTAGGTAGGAGGAGTCCTGGACATGATCAGAGATGGGAAGTAACTAAGCACAAATATTTTGTTACTGTTCAGGTATCTGTACTTTACTGAGTATTTATTTTTCTGACAACTTTTTACTTTTACTCCCTACATTTTAACACAAATCTGCACCGCTTACTTCAACACCTAGGTGTGACTTTTTCTATGTTAAGGGCAGCCAATAGGCCACTTCCTCTAGTTTTCATCACTAGAGCATTGGTTCTCAAATGGGGGCCCGGGGACCCCCAGGGGTCCATGGCCTTTGCCAGGGGGTCCGCGAAAGGTTTTCAGGAAAATAAAAATAAAAACTTGTTTTTTGCAAAAGTTCAACGAAAATAATAATTATAATTTAATTTAATTTAATAATAATTTAAATCTAAAATGGTTGGTATGGTATAGTATGGTATGGTATGGTGTTTATTCTTAATCTCCGAAGGGAAAATGGTTTGCCACCAGAGCGAGTACAGATACACAAACAGGAAACGGTAACATACAGCACAATACGAGTTACATAACACAGCAAAAAGAGAGCCTCACAATGCAGAGCTAGCAGTGTTTATTAAAGAATTTTACAGCAGCAGGAACAAAGGACCTTCTCAATTGCTCAGTAGAGCACCGAGGCATCAGAAGCCTATCACTAAACGAGCTTAGCAGAGCATCAAATACATTATACAAAGGATGGCCTTCAAAAGAAAGAATAGAGTTCAGTTTCGTCCTTGTTCTCTTGGCTATAGTGATCTCCAAGGAATCAGGGGGAAGGCCAATCACTGGTTCATGGATTACATTCTAATCTAACAAACCTATCAATTTAAAAGTCAAGCAGGTTACCGTGGAAACAATTAAGCTTAGCCCAAAATCACAAATCAGAATGAGGGGGTTCCCGGTATATTTTCTATCTTGTAAGGGGTCCTTGGGTGAAAAACATTTGAGAACCTCTGCTCTAGAGGGCACTTTAGTGATGCTTTTTCAATCATGGGGGGAACATCAGCACCCCCCCCCCCCACACACACACACACACACACACAACTTTTTACTTTTACTCCCTACATTTGAACACAAATATAAATAAATATATTTTCTACTCCTTACATTTTCGAAACAGGCTAGTTACTTTAGTTTCAATGCACAACAGACAAAAACAATGTGTCTATCTCTCTCGTCTCTCTGACTCGAATGTGTGCATACTGTATATCTGAGCCTATTAGACTCGAGCTTTCCCTCATGCAGTCTGTCAATGAAGTCTCACAACCTCGAGATATTGCGGTTTGCACTCGCCGACTTTACGCATATGAGCGGGGAACATAGGACCCTTTTTCGGGAGCGGGGAACATAGGACCCGGGGAACATAGGACCCGGGGAACATAGAACCCTTTTTAGCAGGAGCGGGGAACATAGAACCCGGAGAGCATAGGCATGACCCCCAGTAATCAGCCTAGATCAATGACACCTGCTGCTCCAAACAACAGGGAGGAACCTGCTGAATGTTTTGCCACTCAGTCCCGATTGAGGAGGCGTGTTCCAATGGGAAAGTAACGTCTGTGCATATACCTTCTATAATTGGAGGTGTCTCTGTCTGTCTGTCTGTCTGTCTGGAGTTGCAAGATGCGCCATTGCTCCCATCGCCTCCAAAATTCGGCAAATTCGGCCCAGGACCACGTGTGTCATTTGGTCAAGTACAGACTGTAGGCTGCAGTCTCCTGCAGCGTTGTTGGCAACTCCATCCTTCAGCCTGATACCGTGGACTTGTCCATTCTCTTGAGCAATTGTTCTCATCCTATAGCTGCAGGTTTTGACGGGTTTGCAGGTCGCTGAACAGGACTGCTGTGGTGATGTTGGGATTGAATGCGATGAGGTGTCCATTTGTGGAGTATCGCTCCTGTTATGTTGTAACACTGGCGTCTCTTCATCCCAGCTTTCTCTTCTTCCTTTCCTCTAGTTGGACTGATGACATCACTGATGACAACATCACTGATGGGGTGTATATCTACACATTTCAAAGCTGAAAATTTGCTGAAGGCCCCTAAAAGCTTGTCTCGCCGAGTCTCTTCTTGCCCAGTCAAAGTCTGATATTATTGTCGTGGACAGCGCTGATGTGTGTGGCAGTCTGCTGCTTTGCCTGGCTGGCATGTCTGCTCTCAGGGTGGGAACAATGATCTGGCTGTTCTCGCTCCCTGGGACACAGACGGAGAGTATTCAACACCTCTTGACAAGAGGAACACAAATACAAGCGATGACAAAGCCAATGTTCCTACACCTGCCCTGAACTCCCTCCAGGAGATCTCTGCGCTTCTCATGCATAGTGACAAATAAGCTTTCGACAGAATGGCTTTGACAAACACATTGCACTGAGGTTTTTAATAGGGTGACAGTTCATCTGCAAGTTGTTGCTGAAATGTTTCGGTAGGGTCGGATACTGCCAGATTATTTGAATGGAATGCATGTAGTAGTAGTAGTAGTACATTTTACTAGTAGTGGTAAGTTTTACAAGTACCGGTAGTAGTAGTAGTAGAGGAGGCGCTTTATTGATCTTTATTGGAAAACACCACAAACAATGCAATACACCAGTGATTCTACAAGTAACTTCTACTTGTATTCTACCCATAGACTGTAAAAAAAATGGATGGGTGCATGGATGGATGGATGGATAAATGTAGTAAGTGTGAAGTCACTTATTAGCTTCAGAGGCTGGAGATTGTGTTTATAGTCGCCACCATGTTGACATGTTGAGGTGAAGTTAGGGTTGTCCGCAGACCCACAGCTTCGCCTACTATTGGTCCATAATCGTCGAACTCTCGATCACTGGACACAGGCGATCTGTCAATCACTAGAACAACCCTGTTTTATATCCACTAGGCATCTCGCTCACTGCGCACGCTCGATTCCTAAGGTCGCCCGCTGTGGGCCGCGAAATATTTTCAAGTTTAAGCTCAGGAAATTAGTGGGCCACGAGTCTGTGTTAGACGAGGTCTACTGCGATTAGATTCTGGTATTCGTGGAAAGGAGAAATCCAGACGAACACGTAGGTATCAGCACTGTTAGGCTAGCTTGCTGGGAAGTAGGTCCAAATTCAACAAAGTTTTTGACAAGGTAAATGGGCATGACTATTTTAAAATGCGTCCCTTACCTCTCACATCAAGATATCTGACTGAAAAGCTCATTAGAACTGCAAGAGTTAGCTTTACAGCAATGCCTGTTCTCATATCAGAGCATAGGGTTTAAGAGCTCCAGTGTCCTTAAAGACACAGTGTTCTGCATGCAGTGAAAATGTCCTCTCCTTTTTCTTTCCCTATTTCTGCACACTATGGTACCTACACATAAACGTCAAATTAAAATGTATAATTTGACCATGTTATGTTTGAATATCGCCATGCAGCTGACAGTGCCATAACAGCCCATTTTTCCGCTTTTTCTGTGTGTGTGTGTGCGTGTGTGTGTGTGTGTGTGTGTGTGTGTGTGTGTGTGTGTGTGTGTGTGCGTGTGCGTGTGTGTTGTGGGGGGTGGTGGTGGAAATGTTTTAACAATCAGAAGTGGGCCTTACGTTAAGAGGAATTGCTGCCTGGCTGACGCCACATCAGTATTGGCTTCAGAATTGACACGTGGTTTTGGCCACTTGATTCTACCTTGATGGCCTGCCATGGTAAAAAGCTGAAATTATTTGCCAAACAATTTTATGTTTTACCCTAAATGAGAACTTCAACGTAAAATAATGCTGATTTATTTGGCACATAATCTCACACATATCCCAAAACTGTAAACCGTTTTGCAGGCAGCCATTAATTTAGTTTGACAGTTATTGACCAGTAAAACAAATTTCCCGTAAGGGACAATAAAGATACCTTGAACTTGACCTTGATGTCATTCATGCACAAATGACATGACTGGTCCACAACTGAACTCATCAACTCTCAATTACTGTCAAAGTAAATGAATGCCTACAAAACTGTTTACAGTTTTTGGACATGTGTCTGTGTTTCTCCTTTAAGTCATCAAATTCACCTCAGCTCTTTAGACAGAGCGAGCATCTGAGAAGCAACACAACTCAATCTAGACTCTGAAAGGCAACATGCAGGGCCGGCCCTGTACATCTGGGCGCCATAAGCAGCTGCTTAGTTTGCTTATAGGGAGGGCCAGCATTGGCAACATGACAAATAACAATTAGTGTACAGTAACAAGGGGAAATTGCTAAGCTCCAGAAACAAGTCAAAAATAAATTTCTCTCCCAGCAACAAATCTAGTGTACTGTAGCTTTACTGTATCTATCAGTTGTGCGCTTTGGTTATATTTATCTTTCACACAGCAGTAAGTCGACTTAACCTCTTAAATGCATTCTGAGTCATTTTTCATAATAGTGGATTTGAAGTAAAATCTATTTTTATAATTTTTTTGCCCAGAGGGAGAAAATCTGACATATGATGATTTTGTGCTTCCTACAGTACCACGGCAGTAAAACAACAACAACAAAAAGACATAGGGGCAAAACTACAGCGATCAGAAAGAAAAATCAGGACATTGCGTTGTCTCTCACATGAGGATAATAGGGATTTGATCTCGCACACCCTCTAAGCAGCATATAAACAACTGCACCGCAAGTTGTCCAAATTGAGACTGAATGTGGACGGATGACTGCGGTCAAATCTACAATGCCTCCAAAGTGTGCGCGGTGTCATTCTTTTTGTCATCCATCTTGATTTGCCGCTGCCTTTCATTCCCCCCCCCCCCCCCCAGCGCATCCTGTCGCTGTTTCTGAGCTGCTGAGCGATGCCACCGCCCCCCTGGGAGAGCTAGACAGACAGACAGACAGACATAGGCAGACAGACAGATGGCACCGCCCCCCTGGGAGAGAGAGATAGACAGACAGACATAGGCAGACAGACAGATGGGGGGGGGCACCTATACAGATTGATTCTTTGTGCAGTTGGCGAGGACATTTCACAGCTGTGTTTACCTTGGACCCAGCCTGAGTATTAGGTGGCAGGGCCCAGGATTGCAGATGTGATTACCCATTCACAGATCCACCACCTCCCGCTCCCCACAGCCCCCCCCCCCCCTCCCTCTCCATTTTTTAATACCTCCTCTGACGCCATTAATCACAAAACGACCTCCCAGCAGGCTTTTCCTCACGGCTGTAATTCACGGCACGACTCAGAGTCGGCCTTATTTGAAGGGTTTTTAGCCGCGTTAACGTTGTGACAGATCCCCAATTAGGTCGCCTCGGGGGTGAAGTCAGCGCTCGCGGCCGCAGCCTTATACCTCCGGGAATACTTCCAGCCTGGATGGAAAGATCGACAGGGTTTGGAGTTTATTTGCAGCCCCAGTTGGCATCGGATAGACCGGCTTTGTGCGCTCGCTCGGCTCCATATGTTCAAAGCACAGTATAGGAACCGTGCTGCGCCGACCGCACAAATGCCTTGGCTCATGTAAGCGGGCCTGAAGGAGGCTTTGGGTTCGCTTGATGTTGGAGGGGACGAGGATGGAGGGATGGTGCTTCTGGTGCAGAGGCCGGGGGCCTGTGTCTGGGGTTAATCTGTGCTCCACGAAGGATTCTTTCAACCTGTATTTAAAGGATCAGGCTGGTGTTTTTTATGGTTTGCTTACTGTCAATAAATCCTAACAAAATCAACAATGCAACGCAATGCAAAGGTACTACTGTGCAAGTGTTCCGTTCCGTTCCTGAAGGCGGAAGAAATGTTGTAATGCGAAAGCTGGCCAGTGGGGCAGAGGGGAGCGGGGGCAATCGTACTCGGGCACGGAACGGAATAGAACAAAAGCAATCGTCCCATGAGAAAGCACCTTAAGAGTCTTGACTGAGACTCCTTGGCTGCACTGTGGCTGCAACATGTCAGAGGGTCAAACAAACCCCGTGGCGCAATGCAAGTGAGGGCTGGCACGCGCCGGGTGAGGTGGGATCCTGGTGTGCTTGTTGTGTTTTTTCCCCCTGAGTTTCTCTCCATTTTCTCCCCAATTGTACTTGGCCAATTCCCTTGCTGCCCCGGCCTCTGCCGATCTGGGGAGAGCCGTAGACTAGCACCACGCTTCCTCCGACACATGCGCAGTTGCCAGCCGCTTCTTTTCACCTGACAGTGGGGAGTTTCACCGGCAGGACATAGCACATGGGGGGGATCACGCTATTCCCCCCAGTTCCATTCCGCCCTGAACAGGCGCCCCGTCCTACCAGAGGAGGCGCTACTGCAGCAACCAGGACACATACCCGCAGACACAGCCAATCGTGCCAGTATGGATGCCCGACCAAGCCAGAGGTAACACAGGGGCGCGAACCTGCGACCCTCGTGTTGGTAGGCAGGTAATCTATCGCTACACTACCCGGACGCCCGTGTGCTTGTTTTTAAGCGTGCTGGGACATGGCTGCATTGGGCACCGGCTACATGGACGAGACTTTGGTGAAACAAAATCATTGCTGATTTAGTTATTTTCAGGATTTGTTAAGCAACTCATTAAAAACACGACGTCTCACTCACACCACCACATGTGGGATAATAACCACGAACAAACACCTCCATGATAGTCATCATACCCATCATCATCATGAGCTGAAAACAAGCACCGTGCCCTTTGTGAAACTGTCTCCTTCCTCTCTGTCTGCCTCTCTCTGTCTGTCGCCTTCTCTCTCTCACTTTCTGTCAGATAGTCTATCACTTACTGGCTCGAAAAGGCTCGACTGCTGTTCTGTCTCCAGACAAATGTGCTGCTGCTGTCTTTGCCAGGTCTCCCTTGTAAAAACAAAATAATCATCTTGTTCTCAGTGGAACTAACAGGATACATAAAGGTTATATAAATAAATTATAATAAAATAAAAAAAGCAACTTGCCAATCTTTAATCCTCTGCTTAGATTGAAAAAGCACCCCCCTCCCTCCCTCTCTCCCACCCACCCTCTCTCTATAGCTCTACTCGCTCTTTCTCTTCTCACCTTCTTGAACACTGTCTCAATGTGTGAGTGACATCTTGGCCAGGTCTCCCTGGGAAAGGACTTAAGTCTCCTGGATGGATGCATGTTAAATGAATCAATTAATTTGAAAATGAAATTAAAAAAAGCATCATGCCTCTGATGCTTTATGTCATTCTCGCATTGTAAAACCCACTTCATAATAATCCATTTTGTGCATTCACTCGCTGAAATGATGTGTTCACAAAGAAAATGGCCTGAAACTGGAAATTGCCAGAGCCAAACCTTTTCTCAGCGAGCTTCAAATGTAGGCTATGAGGCGATTAGCGAACACATGCAGCTTGTAAGAGATGGAGATAAAGCATGAAAGAGAGAAGAGGCCAGGTGCAACTGTGCTGTACCTAGAAATTCAAGCTCCAGTCTGCCATCATTCTGCTCTGTTTATATACTTACACACTTTAGTCTGTGCTGTATCCGACAGATAGTAATCCCATACGTATATTATCCCCGGCTAGCTGTACCCCACATTGCTCAACGCCAGATTTACAGTGCGCTAAAACCATTCTCAACATACCACCGCCACACAAAGTGCCATAAAAAACCTAACAGCAAAATGTGCTCCATGCCCCCACGACTTAGCCTTCATTTAATTTATAATCGTACAGTAGAAAAAACACATCTGGTTCGGCTCTCATTTGGGAGGCATGGAGGTCTTCCGCTCAAGGCCTTATTGGGGGGGCTTTGGGGGGAGAGGGAAAGAGAAAAAGTAACGGGGGGGGGGGGGGGGTGGGGGTGGGGCTGCTTGCCGAATCATGCCACGGAGCGAGCCTCCCACGGATCGGGACATATGTTGCAGGATGTTGCCGGTCTCGTTACGGTTCACATGTTTTATTCACGCTCGGCTGCTCGTTAACTATGTAAATGATGTGTCAGTTCACATGCGCGGACATGGCGTGCACATATGGATGCACTTTTACATGCTAATGAGGTCACGTTAGAATAAAGCTGAGGTGGATGCAGCAGAGCTACCGGGAGGGGAGGTGTCGATTGGTTCAGTTCATTAGGACTTCTCGGTCTTGAGAATAAAGGTGTGTGTGTGTGTGTGTGAGTGTGGAGGAGGTGTCACTCATTTGCATACTAAGAAATTCTGGTGCAAACCTGCAATAATTAAAATGCAGTTTGGAGTCTAGGAAGTCACGCCATCACAACAAGTAAACATGGCAGAGTGCCGGGCGCAGTAGGTAGGTAGGTCATGTGTTATGGAATACGCATGCACGCGTGCATGCATGCTCACACATATGGAATGCCCATCCATAGGCAATGCACACACACTGATGAACACGCATGAATGCACTGGCATGCACAAACATACCTTTAACTAGATACAGTTGCTGCCAATTAAAGAGGAGTTGATGGTCATGCAAAGTTAATCTTGGTTGGACTGTGGACTTGGGTTAGACTGTCAATAGGGGGGTTATCTGCCTTTTAACAACTATTTTCTGGTGAGTTTTGTACATTTATTAATGTACAATATTTGCATTTGTGACCTCTCACAGAGATTAATATCTATATAATTTATAGTCCAACAATTTTACAACTAACTAACTTTTTCGACTTGCAAAGTTATTTTTTTAATTCAAATCAACTTTTATTTCTATAGCACCTTTCATACATAAAATGCTATTCAAAGTGCTTAACAGTCAAAATAAGTAGAGTAAAAGACAATAAAAACAGAAAATACAATAAAAACAGTAAAAATACAATAAAAAACAGTAAAAATACAATAAAAACAATATAGCAAAGTAATGAAATTACAACAACAGTGGTGCATAGAGGAAAAACTAAATGAAAATATGAAGGGGGAGGAAGTCAAGGGAATGCGAGGCTAAAAAGATGCATTTTAAGTTTTCTTTTAAAAGTGTGTTTGGTTTGTGATGCCCTCAGATGCTCTGGCAGGCTATTCCAGAGGCGAGGACCATAGACACTAAATGCCGCCTCTACGTAGTCCTCCATAGTCCTCACCCAGGGAACAACTAACAGGCCAGTGCCAGAGGATCTGAGGGGTCTAGGGGGAACATAGGATACAAGCAGATCCGAGAGGTACTCAGGTGCAAGGCCGTTGAGTGATTTAAAAACCAATAGGAGAATCTTAAAATCTATTGTGAACTTGACAGGTAGCCAGTGAAGGGACCTCAGGACAGGGGAAATGTGTGCTCTCCTCCTGGTCTTAGTCAGTACATGCGCAGCAGCATTCTGAATGATTTGAAGCTTGTTTATGGCTTTCTTAGAAAGACCAGAGAAGAGAGCATTACAGTAGTCAAGCCTGCTAGAAATAAAAGCGGGCATAAGTTTCTCGGTATCTGTCTGGGAGAGAAACGGTCGTACTTTAGTAATATTTCTAAGGTGGTAAAAGGCGGTTTTAGTTGTGGTATTATTGATGTGATAGTTAAAATTCAAATCAGGATCTAAAAACACGCCAAGGCTTTTTACTAAGGGCTTGTTATTTTGAGCCAGAGATTTTAAGTCAGTATACAGTCTCTCTCTCTGGGCCTTTGCTCCAATAATTAAAACCTCTGTCTTGTCCTTGTTCAGTTGGAGGACATTTTGTGACATCCACAGTTTGATATGATCAATGCATTGAACCAGTTTATCGATAGGGCTAGTGTCATGTGGTGATAGAGAAATGTAAAGTTGTGTGTCATCTGCATAGCTATGGAAGTCAACTCCATGTTCTCTGACAATATTTCCCAGTGGTAACATAGAGGTCGAACAATACTGGTCCCAGGATAAATCCTTGAGGGACCCCACATGTTAACACATTCACTGCCATTGACGAGTTATCTCGGCTTACAGAATCCAACGGTTCACTGCCAATGACGAGTTATCTCGGCTTAAATTTCTTTTTTTTTTTTTTGACGGTGGGACGTGGATCAACGCTCCCCACGTCTCCTATAAAAATATTGGAGTCAGCGAACGTGTACAACCCATTCCACGGACCCACTAAGTGGCGACAGTGCTCTCCACACTAGGAAAAGCAGAGCCAAAACTGTAGGGTAACGTGCGAGGAAACCATTCTCTACTGTAAAATGGATTGGCGAAAACGCTTTCACTTTCGCGCATTATCGCGCTGGGAGCTGGCGGTGGGGGATTCCAAAAATAGACTGGGTGGAAAACACACTTTGAAACACGCAGCATAAAGCCTAGAATTGCACAAAGCTTCATCAAAGCTCTCAAACCCAAGAAACAAGTGAGCCCTATCCACACTCGCTGCCAGGGAGGGAGGCTGCTCAAACTCGCAGCAGCAGCAGCAGCAGAACACTCGCTTGTGACAAAAGCTGCTGAAAGCCACCAGACACGCCCACGGAGGGAGGAGTTTGAAGGAGAGGGCGTTCAGAACTATATTGTTTAGATGTCTGATCTCTCACTGATGCCAAAAATAAATGGTTAAAGTGACTGTTCTGCCTGTTTGATTGAATTTCACAAAACTGCGATTATCTCAGCTTTCACTCTCAGACGCTGAAACCATGCTGTACTCAACGGCTAATATCTACATAACTACTAACTCTACAAACTAACTCTTTTAGACAGAGAAAGCACACATTCTATTAGTACTTTTGTGAAGTTTGTGTTCACAAAGTCCAAGCAGAAAATAATCCTCGGCTCTTGTAAAATGAGCCAGAATCCTCAAAAAAAACCTCTGGCAGAACCTACCTACAGTAAAAAAAAAAGGCTGGCAGTGAATGTGTTAAACTGGCACTGGTTGAGGAGTGGTCATCAAGACAGACGATGGACAGAGTCTGACGCTCTTCTCCAGTCTATTTATAAGAATGTCATGATCAACAGTATCGAAGGCAGCACTTAGATCTAAAAGAACAAGGACTGAGAGTTTTTTGTTGTCTGTGTTTAACCTTAAATCAGTCACCACTTTAACTAGAGCAGTCTCAGTGCTATGTTGGGGGCGAAAACCAGATTGAAATTTTTCAAAAATACTGCTACAATTTAGATAGTAAATTAATTGTTTAAAAGCCAGTTTCTCAAGAATTTTACTTAAAAATGAAAGATTGGAAATAGGCCTAAAATTGTTTAGCACTGTGGGATTGAGGATGCTCTTCTTGAGGAGGGGCTTCACAATGGCTGTTTTCAGTGCTACTGGGAAGGTACCAGTGGTCAGGGAGTCGTTTACGATCGCGAGCACTTCCTCCTCTAGGCAACTAACAACTGTTTTAAAAACGGATGTAGGGATAGGGTCAAGTGAGGAGGTGGAGGGTTTTAGTTGCAAGACTTCCTTCCTGAGTGTGTCTTTGTCGATAGCGGCGAAATAACTCAAGACAGTTAGGATAGGGGGAGTAAGAGAAAACAGTGGCTGACACACATTCAGGATGGCATGGTTTAGACCCAATCTGATATTTGTTATCTTGTCTCTGAAGAATGCTGCAAACTCTTAACTCTCTCAAATTGACAAGCATATGTGTACCTCATGGGGCACAAGTCAAATGGGATAAAAGAAAAATATTGTATCTCGCCGTGTCCGCTGTAGCCTGTGTGCATACCACCACATCCGTAGAGGTTATGGTGAATACTGCCCATACAGTCCTCTACATTTCCCCACATTTTACCGTCCTTCAAGGCACCACTGTACCAAATGGCGTATTTACATCAGAACAGGGAGCTCTGAGTGCAGGCAACATGGAGGGAGGTTAAACACTGTTTATTTACCACCGATTTTTATTTACGACAGATTTTTTTAACGATACAAAGCTGGCTGAAAATCGTCAAAGTGGCCCTTTAATCTCAGTGGAACTCCTTGGTTATAAAGGTTAACCAAAAACTCCCAACATCATGGACCAGCTTGCTCCCACCTGAGGCTATCTGGATATCTGCATCGCTCCCCGAGCATCTTAAAGAAACCATCTGTTGTCCTCGCGCCAAACTACAAGAAAAGCCCCCGTGGCGATCACCCTCTCACAGGCAAGTCAGGAATGGTCTGAAGATGCAGCTAGCAGCCTGTCAGCTCGGCTCACGTCTTTATCTGTTCTCTGAAAGAAACGTCCATTCTAATATCCTGTCTGGGCCCAACACTGCCTGCCTGTGTCAGCCTCTCCTCTATCAGCCCATCTGGCTGCATCTGCTGCACAGCGCAAGCAGCCGCTCCGCTCCGCTATCTCGTCATCTCCTCCTCCCCGCCTTTTACATCCAACATGGCAAGGACATGCAGAACGTTACCGGGGAAAGGAGCCCCACAGATGCCGTTTGGTTCATGCAGTCATTTTAAAGTAATCATCTGCAATATTTTCATAAATAAAATGCCCGTATCAGTGACATTCACTGTCACCGATATAGCACAATAGTATTCAACCTATGAAAGCTGTACATTTGCTGTTGCAAACAGCCTGTGTCTGGTACAGTCGCTCTTTTGAGGGAAAATACCTTGTATGCGTTTTATGCTTGTGGAAGCAGCAACAGCGGTTTGTTTGGAATCAACAGAAGAAGATGAAAGTTAGCATGAGCAGCGATAGCCACCGTACCGGAACAGACAGAGAGAATAGAAACTCAAAATGCGTCATCCAGAAAGTCCAAGCTCCGCCCATACTGTTTGATTGACAGGTGATTTCTGCAGAAAGGGGAATGAGCGTTTAGCATAAAAAAATCACTAAAACTGTTAGAAATCTGTGTACGGCCTAAAAAGCTCTAAATAAAATGTCACCCAAATTCACACATTTACATGATCCTTGTTTGCCACATCACACTAGTGGGACTCAGAAGACTGCGTGGTGTGAGAGATGTGTAGTGGTACGCACATTCTCACGGCCTGTGGATTTTTATAAGTTCAGAAACCATGTGCGGGAAATGGTGTAGCGCACATTTTGTGTGTAGGCTACACATGCTTTATACATTTGGCCCCATGGTGTTTGAAGTAAGCAGTGCAGGTTTGCGCAAGTCAGAGTCCCCCCTCTCTCTGGCACTTTGTGTGTGTGTGTGTGTGTGTACTGTGTGTGTGTGTGTGTGTGTACTGTGTGTGTGTGTACTGTGTGTGCACACACGTGTGTGAACCGCTATCGACCTCAAGACGCTCTCTCTCTATACACCTGTGGCTCTGTCTGTGCCGACGGGGGAGCTGGAGGCGGGGCTGCAAGGCATACAGACATCCCGTCCACATCCCGTGCTAGGAATGGACATTTGGTGCTATGGACACACATGTCTCAGAGTAGACTAAAAGAGAGTAGAATCTGTCCACTTTAAGGTGATGCATTACGAGTTGGACTCAGTAGCTGTCTATTCAAAATGCCTCAAGACAGACTCATTCTTCTCAAGGCCTCAACAAACTGAATGATCTCAAAACTATTATTTGCTCACTTTTACCAATGGGTGCTTCATTTGGCGTATAGTAGCAACCACTAAAGCAATATTGACCCAGAAAGCTGTGAGCAAACAGCACCTCCCATTCATACATTCCCCTCCCCCCACAGTGACGGCTTTAGTGGTGAGAGTCCATTTTGTGACAGCCTAAGCACTGAAAACATAATCGCTTACATTGCACCTAAATCATTTGGAATACAACGCACCGGAGAGGTCTACCATTACAGCTCATCGCTTCCTAAGCAGTAAATCCACACAGAAGGAGTGGAGGAGGGGGTCGGGGGGTAGAGAAGGAGGGGGAGGACGGGGTAGGGGGGGTAGAGAAGCAGGGGGAGGAGGGATCAGGGAGGAGGGGGTCGGGGGTAGAGAAGGAAGGGGGAGGACGGGGTGGGGGGGTAGAGAAGCAGGGGGAGGAGGGGTCGGGGGTAGAGGAGGAGGGAGTCAGGGGGTAGGGAAGGAGGGGTCAGGGAGGAGGGAGAGGAGGGGGTCAGGGGTAGAGGGAGTCAGGGGGTAGGGAAGGAGGGGGTCGGGGGTAGAGGAGGAGGGGGTCGGGGGTAGAGGAGGAGGGGGTCGGGGGGTAGAGAAGCAGTGGGAGGAGGGGTCGGGGAGGAGGGGGTCGGGGGTAGAGGAGGAGGGGGTCGGGGGGTAGAGAAGCAGTGGGAGGAGGGGTCGGGGAGGAGGGGGTCGGGGGTAGAGGAGGAGGGATCGGGGGGTAGAGAAGCAGTGGGAGGAGGGGTCAGGGAGGAGGGGGTCGGGGGTAGAGGAGGAGGGGGTCGGGGGTAGAGAAGCAGTGGGAGGAGGGGGTCGGGGGTAGAGGAGGAGGGGGTCGGGGGTAGAGGAGGAGGGAGTCAGGGGGTAGGGAAGGAGGGGTCAGGGAGGAGGGAGAGGAGGGGGTGAGGGGTAGAGGAGGAGGGAGTCAGGGGGTAGGGAAGGAGGGGGTCGGGGGTAGAGGAGGATGGGGTCGGGGGTAGAGAGGAGGGGGTTGGGGGAGAGAAGGAGGGGGAGGAGGGGGTCGGGGATAGAGGAGGAGGGGGAGGAGGGGGTCGGCGGTAGAGGAGGAGGGGGGAGGAGGTGGGAGGAGGAGGTCGGGTGGTAGAGGAGGAGGGGGGAGGAGGGGGTCGGGTGGTAGAGGAGGGGGGAGGAGGGGGTCGGGTGGTAGAGGAGGAGGGGGGAGGAGGAGGGGGTCGGGTGGTAGAGGAGGGGGGAGGAGGGGGTCGGGTGGTAGAGAAGGAAGAGGGTGTGAGTTGACAGAGACACCAGCCAGCAGAAAACACACTAGAGGAAGCAAGGACAGGAAACAGAGAGAGAAGAGAGAAAACGGCAGAGCCACATCTGCCAGAGCCTCCTTTCATGGCTGCTATCCATCTCGCCTCGCATGACCTTCTCTTAAAGTACAGGCTCTGAGGTTTGTCCCCGTTTAAAAATAGTGCACGCTCAATTCTACACTTCAATGAATTATTTCAACAGCGAGGCCATTTTTTCCTCTCTCCTGCGAACACTGGCACTTTTACCTCACCCTTCATTGCATATTGTACGCACAGCGTGCCAGAAATATGCCCAAAGGTGTGTACCAACTACCGGCCATGTTTACCCCCGCTACGCCTGTGTGCACTTCCAAAATTCGGCTGCGGCCGTAAAAATAAATTAATAATAATTAAAAAAAAATCACCGTTCACTTCAGGGAGGGAAAGATTCTCTCCCTACACAACAAAAAAACATGTGTAAAGAGAACAGGTTGAATGCTCTTAGATGAGCTGTGAAGCGATTACTTTCACACATCTTTTCTTGTTGCAGAGTTCCGGCGTTGCAGGAAAAAATGTAAAGCGTTGATATGGAAACGCGTGGTGTAAAAGTAGGCAAAAAGTGACAGCTGCAAGTAGGCCTAGTTAGGCTACAGTACAATAGGGGGTAACATTATCTGATCTTTCTCAGTCAGAAGTACAGAGGATCCAGAGTGTAAATGTGTCACATTTTCTCAACTAAAGAATCAAAATGTTTTAATTTTGTGTTGTGCCAATCAGTTTTGCCTTTTTTTGTGCCAATTATTTTGGAACAAACTCATTTTGGAATAAAAAAAAGAATCAAAGTATTCCTATGAGCAGTCTGTCAACACCTAGCTGGCACATTTACTGTTTGAACATGTTTTTTTTTTGGCACGGAGCTAAAGAGAATAATGAATGTGGCAGAAATTGCTTGATGAGCACAAAGCAGTGCAGCATCTCCTTCAGGCTGGAGACTGTCCCGTTGTGCCTGACTGGCTGCTGTTTAGATTCACATGTAGCCTATGGGAGAACTGGGCTCATGCATAGCAATAATACCTGAGGGGAGGTTTCTACTGTGATTAAGGTTTCCATGGTAATGTACATGTGAATTAAAAAAAAAACAGATTGCTAACTTACTCCCTTGTTACAACTGGAGTTGGCATATCAGCGAGTAGCAGTGCATTATGGGAATCATCAGCACAGTTGGAAGCCATCATTAAGTACTGTAGAGATGTAACCAGGGACTGTATAAAAATATGGAGATAGCCGCCGTGATGTCACTCATTGGTTTCTGGACTCCCAAAAGCCTTGAGTTTCCCATTGTGATAGCTCAGCGATTGTGACCGGTAGTCTCGCTGGCCAGACTCCTCTCCCTTCCGTCCGAGGAGTCTGGCGCCGCAGGTCTCCATAGTGGGATTGCGATGGGCGGCTCTTAGTGGCAGTGCCCTTGGAAAATAGTTTCAAACAATCCAACTTGCCGTTTTCAGCGTGTAGCAACGAGCTAGCATGTAGGTTTCTGCCGTTAGCTTGCTAGCTAGTTAGCGTTGTTGTTTTCACTGCGGCAGCAGGGCACTATTTACAGCGACACACAGGGAGGAGGGAGCGGAAGCCGCTCTGATTGACATGGTCGGAGCCAATGACAGAGCTTGTAATAAGCCGGGAGCGGACATCCGGCTGCCACCGAAACAGTCGCTCCAATGGGAGAGCAGAGTAGAGCAGCATATCCCAGTTATGGAGACCTGCGGCGCCAGACTTCTCGGACGGAAGGGAGAGGAGGCTGGCCAGCGAGACTATGTGACCGGTGACCTTAGTTTTCTTGGAGCCAGAAGTGACCCTATTGGACGAGAAGAGCCGCAGCGCCGTCTGCTATTGGTCCATGATCAGTGAGCTGTGCGCGATCACTCGACAGGCGACCGGTCAATCCCACCCCAAGACATAGTCTGCTTTTATTGTCTATTTTACGCTAAAATAAATGGGACCATATTATACGCCTTAAGGCCGTTACTGAGGTAATAAATCAGTGAGGAGTCGGGTCATTTTCCCATTGACTTCTGTTCAATCAGACTTCAATTTTGCAGCTATAGAAAAATATATATATATCACCCCCGTGCAGTTATCATGAATGCTGAAATTTGCTATAGAGACCAAAACCGTTTTTGGGAACCAGGTTGTAAACATGTTTATTTCTGCTTTAGAGTCGAGCATTTTAACATGGGGTGAAGGGGTAATGACTCCCTTTTGGAGCCAGCCTCAAGTGGCCATTCGATGAACTGCAATTATGGATACTTCTGCATTGGCCTAATTCTTTCCAGAAACGAAGGTTGGGGCTTGCCCCCCCCATTATAACATCACCATGTGTGAGTGTGAGGAATGTACTGTTTGTACAGTAGCCGCATACAGTCACTGCATTCCATTGTCTCTCTCTCTGTCTCTCTCTCTCTCGGATGACTGTTCATATCTATTCTATTCTAGGATGTAACCCATATCTGACAGCAACATGAACTGACAGCGATGACGAAAAGACGTGTGTGTGCGTGTGTGTGTATACTTACTATAACAAAAGAGGTCATATCCATATTTGTTTCAACACATTTCTGTTACAGTACGTGTCTTTAGAGAAGCTCCAGAAATACCAGTCAAGTGGGCTGTGTGTCATTCTTTCCATTGTTGTCTCCTGTTAACGCTGCTCATCCAAGCTGCCACGGCGGTGCCAAGATTATAACAACTGACTCAGGTTAACTTATTGTGACATGGCAGTGTTGACAAATTCAAAATCATTCAAGTTCAAGTTGCATGTAGCTCTCATCATGCCCCTGGATGTGATTTTGTAGCACATGTGGTTCAGATCAGAATTGAAAAACTGTGATTCCACACAGCTTTTTCTGATCAAAAACATCCCATCTGTCACATGTGAGAGAGAAACATCAGACTTGTGAAACTTTCAGTGTGTCAAGTCAGGTTTATTTATATAGCCGCAATTCACTGCATATATCAATATCAAATAACTTTACAGAGAATGTGTCCAGAATAGGTAGATCTAACTAAACACAATCAATGAACAAAATTGAGCAACTTAATCAACAAAAACAAGCATGGCAGAAAAGAAAACAAGAAAATGCAAGAGCAGATTGGCAAGACAATCTAATGAACAGCATAACCTACTGGCACCTTGACCCTCAATCTGTGGCCCAGGCTCAAAGCAGCCCAGCATCCAGGGCCACTCGCCCTGAGAAAGAAAAAACCGTAGTAGTGTATGTGCCCCGGTGTCACAGTGTGTGTTTTACTGTCTTTTCTTAGGGGGGGGGGGGGGGGGGGTGGCGGTCCGGGGCATGACGGGTGGGGACAGGGACTCTGCTCAGGGGCCCCCAGTACAAAAAACAACAAGAGAAAGGAGCCCCAATCAGCAGCATGGGGTGGCAAAGTGCAGCTGCCCCGCTAATGAGATTTTAAAATGGGCAATAATGCCCCTTAAACGGCCCCTACACGGAGAATTATCTGCTTCGTGTGTCCATTTAGACAGAAGGGGGGAGGGGGACTCGGTGTGTGTGTGTGTGTGTGTGTGTGTGTGTGTGTGTGCGTGCGTGCGTGTGTGTGTGTGTGTGTGTGTGTGTGTGTGTGTGTGTGTGTGCGCGCGTATGTGTGTGTGTGTGTGCGTGAGTGCGTGCATGCGTGTGTGTCAGGAGGGTTGCGTGCTGTCTGCACATTCTGTTATCAGGCAACAATAGCCTACGCCGGGTCGATCTGACATAAAGCCCAACGCTCAAAGGCTCATGGTGGCGGGCCTTCATCTTCTCCGTTTGACATCCTGCAAATTGACAATTACAATATCCACTATGAAAAAAGACCTCGCTCCAAATATGCATCCAAATAAATGACCATTACCAATGATATAATATCTGTAAAACACAGAGAAGGGCCTAAAATAATCATGTGGTGAAGAGAAGAGAGAGGTATCGCCTCTTCCAAGTGATGGATATCTCATTTTGTAATGAACACATCAAACATTAATCAAGGCTATTAATGTAGCTGGAGTCAACACACAATGTAAACACATGACGGCCTGGTTCTGCACGGGCAGCACGCGTGTGATCGCTCTCTGCATATTAGCCATGTTGACGATGTATTCCCAACGCCCACCGAATCCCACAGCCTCACTCACTGGTTCACTGTTGAGTCTCACAGCCTCACTCCACTGGTTCACTGTCTGAGTCTCACAGCCTCACTCCACTGGTTCACTGTCTGAGTCTCACAGCCTCACTCACTGGTTCACTGTTGAGTCACACAGCCTCACTCCACTGGTTCACTGTCTGAGTCACACAGCCTCACTCCACTGGTTCACTGTCTGAGTCTCACAGCCTCACTCCACTGGTTCACTGTCTGAGTCTCACAGCCTCACTCACTGGTTCACTGTCTGAGTCTCACAGCCTCACTCACTGGTTCACTGTCTGAGTCACACAGCCTCACTCCACTGGTTCACTGTCTGAGTCTCACAGCCTCACTCCACTGGTTCACTGTCTGAGTCTCACAGCCTCACTCCACTGGTTCACTGTTGAGTCTCACAGCCTCACTCACTGGTTCACTGTCTGAGTCACACAGCCTCACTCCACTGGTTCACTGTCTGAGTCACACAGCCTCACTCCACTGTTTCACTGTGTGAGTCTCACAGCCTCACTCCACTGGTTCACTGTCTGAGTCTCACAGCCTCACTCACTGGTTCACAGTGTGAGTCTCACAGCCTCACTCACTGGTTCACTGTCTGAGTCTCACAGCCTCACTCACTGGTTCACTGTCTGAGTCTCACAGCCTCACTCCACTGGTTCACTGTCTGAGTCTCACAGCCTCACTCCACTGGTTCACTGTCTGAGTCTCACAGCCTCACTCCACTGGTTCACTGTCTGAGTCTCACAGCCTCACTCCACTGGTTCACTGAGTCTCACAGCCTCACTCCACTGGTTCACTGAGTCTCACAGCCTCACTCCACTGGTTCACTGTCTGGGTCTCACAGTCTCACTCCACTGGTTCACTGTCTGAGTCTCACAGCCTCACTCACTGGTTCACTGTCTGAGTCCCACAGCCTCACTCCACTGGTTTACTGTCTGAGTCCCACAGCCTCACTTCACTGGTTCACTGTGTGAGTCTCACAGCCTCACTCACTGGTTCACTGCCTGAGTCTCACAGCCTCACTCCACTGGTTCACTGAGTCTCACAGCCTCACTCACTGGTTCACATTGTGAGCCTCACAGCCTCACTCCACTGGTTCACTGAGCCTCACAGCCTCACTCAACTGGTTCACTGTCTGAGTCTCACAGCCTCACTCACTGGTTCACATTGTGAGTCTCACAGCCTCACTCACTGGTTCACTGAGTCTCACAGCCTCACTTCACTGGTTCACTGAGTCTCACAGCCTCACTTCACTGGTTCACTGTGTGAGTCTCACAGCCTCACTCCACTGGTTCACTGAGTCTCACAGCCTCACTTCACTGGTTCACTGTGTGAGTCTCACAGCCTCACTCCACTGGTTCACTGAGTCTCACAGCCTCACTCACTGGTTCACTGCCTGAGCGAGCCGAGCACGCCGCTAATTACCCAGATAAGGCTTTACAGTAAATACATCAACTGTGCACTAAGGAGGAAAGAACTGAATGCAGGAGAGAGTGAACGGGTGACTGTTGTGTTTGGTTTAAGGAGGAGAGAGAGAGAGTGTGTATAATCTGTGTACATTTTCTGTCAGGCCTGCGCAATATGAGTCTCTAAGCTGTCATACCAATAAAGCATACTGTACAGTAGGCTATTTGAATTTGAGTGAGAGAGGAGGGAGAGAGAGAGAGGAGGGAGAGAGAGAGGGGAGGGAGAGAGAGAGAGAGAGAGGGGAGGGAGAGAGAGCGAGAGAGAGAGGGGAGGGAGAGAGAGAGAGAGCGAGAGAGAGAGGTTGGAGTAAAAGAGGCAAAAAAGACATTTATCTCCTAATTGGGTTTCTTTGTTAACGTGCTGAGAGGATGTGGTTATTTGCGGAGTGAACAAGGCCAGCCAGCTGAGAGAGGAGAGGACAACTTAGTATGGAGAGAGAGAGAGAGGAAGAGAGACACACGGAGGAAGAGAGAGAGAAGAAAGAAAGAACAAGAACGAGGAGAATGGTGACAGAATTGGATATGGATAGAGGTTTTTGTGCGGTACTGAGATGTGTACATAAGTGCCAGTGATAAGATCAACTTGCTCGCATTCAGACGGGCGACCAGCTGTGAGGATGGGTAGAAGTGTATGTGTGTGTGTGTGTGTGTGTGTGTGTGTGTGTGTGTGTGTGTGTGTGTATGTGTGTGCGCGTGTGGGTGCATGCGTGTGCGTGTGTGTGTGTGTGTGTGTGTTGGGGGTGTATATATAGGCATGCGTGTGTGTACGTGCACGCCCGCGAGTGTGTGTGTCACACATCGTCTATGTGCGCATCTCAATGCGTCAGTGTGTATCAGACAAGAAATGACTGTATCTGACCAGTGAAATAGGACTCTGTCAGGATGTGTATGTATGTGTGTGTGACACAGTGAGAGAGAGAGATAGAGAGACACAGAGAGAGAGTTAGGGGCCTGTCTGAAGACATCTTTTGTATGAGATATGTATGCTCTTTGTGGGGGGAAATTGAAAAACATTAGCATGATAAAGGCGGGCTCGGCCTGCCTCGCTGATCACGTGACGCTGTACTGAAAAAGAGCACAGATAGAAAATGACAGCCAGCCCATTCACACACACACACACACACAATATGCCAATAATATCAGGGAGAGGCAGCATTCATGGCATTCAGTGCACAAGCAGCATCAACTAACCCTACTTGTCATTTCTTTGTTTTTTCCCCTTTTGTAAACAGACAAACTATTGTGCTGTGTTCCTCTCTTTGATCTGTGTGTGTGTGTGTGTGTGTGTGTGTGTGTGTGTGTGTGTGTGTCGGGGGGGGGGGGGGTGCACGCCTCTGCGGGCATCTCTAATTAGAGAGTGCGGCTGGGCCAAGCTCTTGTTTTTAAGATCCCATTTCAAAGCCTTCGACATGGAAGGGCTTATTTTTGTGTAACGTGTCGGTTTCTACCCCCCCCTAAATGGAGGCATCATGGCGTCGCTCAGCTCACCGGCGATGACGGCAACGACGACGGCTGACACCCGACAAACAGGCTCGGTGGTAGGTTACGCCGAACTCTGCATCCCCAGCAGGAATAGCATCCGCACCATATTTGGGGCTTTTCTGTAAAGACATTGGAATTTAAAAAAAAGCCATTCTGTTACACTTTCACGCTCATGCTAATTGATTCGCCTGCCGTTTGCTGCGAGGCTTTCTTTAATGAAGCAATGATTTTTTTTGGCGGGGGGAGGGGCTCATGAATATCCAAATTGAGAAAGGCAACCCCCCCTATCTCCACCCCTAAAAAACGACGACAAGAACAACAACAAACACAAAAACTGGAGGAATTTGAGCCCAACATCGCCCCCCTGTGGAAGCCGGTGCATTACCCGGGCAGCTCATTAAAGACATCATGCATTCAGCGGAGAGATTAGGCCTGGTTCTAAATCAGGTCAGCTCAGATGAGATTGGAGGAGTAATTCGATGCAGCCTTCTTCTAACTGTGCGTTGGGGGATGTGTTTCTTTGTGTCCGTGCTTCCAGCCGTCGACTGCATGTGCTGCTGTACATGATCCATGAACACCGTCTTTACCCACTGATAACCCCCAACAACTAACTGCTACAGTGTAGCACACTCCTTTGTTGCTTCTGACATCAAAAACAGGTTGCTATGTAGGTGTTCATCTTAACAGCACAATGGATAATTAGCCTACATCCAATCCTGTGCTTTCATTCAAATAATAAGAATAAATGGGTAAAATCACCCATCCATAAGTGAAATATTACAACGTGAATCGTCTTAAAACAGCTGGTGTTCATTAAGACAGTGGTTCTCAACGTAGGATCCGAGGACCCCCAGGGGTCCTTGAAGGGGCTCTAGATGGTCTCCAGCAAATTGATGAATTGTTCAATTTTACAAGAAGTGAACACAATTAGAGAATGTAGATGAATAACTGTTTTGTTTCTCGGTTATCTCTCTACCTACAATACAGGCAGTCATGGAATTCTGGGCGAAACCATATCTAACAATAAAAATATTCTCAGATTTGGGTCTGAGATACACAATCTCATCAAATGTGGACTAAATTAGGGCTCTGTGATATGAAAAGGGTTGAGAATCACTGCATTAAGAGCCATTTGTCCTGCTGAAGTGTCCATGAGCAAGACACAGAAGCCCCCACAGACTCATCCCAAGTCATTCTGGGTGAAAGCATCAGCTAAATGCTTACATTGTGATGTGTCGGAGCAGACTTGATGCATTCATGGATTTCTTCCTATTTGTGTTTTGTTTATTTGAATGGAAATATCCACAGAGAGGCAAAGCCTGGAGCTCGGCCAATGAGCTCTGACTGGAAGGGCGTTTCCTTCTGGCTCATCATGAAGAGGAACATGCTGCCCTCTAGTGACAGAGAGCATCATAGCATCTCATCCTGCAGACCAATAAATCCTACATGAGAAAATGTTACAACTTGAAATCAATCAGTCAAAATTCAAAGCAGTATTTCAAACGCCACAGATTATATTCTCATAGAGATAACCGTTTTATAACAGTTTTTATAAGGTCTGACTGATCAGTTTGTTGACTGATAATAACTTACTACAGATGGTCACAATAATGGTAAAATGGTAAATGGCCTGCATTTACCGTATATAGCGCTTTTATCCAAAGCGCTTTACAATCAGTAGGTAGTCTACATTCACCCATTCATACACCGATGGCAGCAGGCTGCCACGCAGGGTGCCTACACACCATCGGGAGCAATTTGGGGTTCAGTATCTTGCCCAAGGACACTTCGACATGCAGACTGGAGGAGGCGGGAATCGAACCACCGACCTCTTTGATCCAAAGCGATTAGTGGACAACCCGCTCTACCTCCTGAGCTACAGCCGCCCCAGTAATGTTGTAAAGGTTGACAAATTAACAAAGGAATTTTGTAAGTATATGTATGTAAATGAGAATATTTACAGTATGTGTATATAATTCTAAGGGGCCATAATAACATTGCGTACTGGACTTCTTTTTAAAGTTGTTTTTCTACATTAGACATTTGATATTAAAGGAACCCTCTGGGGTCCCTGAGGGAATTTCATGATCTCCACAGAGCAAGTGTAGCATCATTCATTAATACACAGGACAAGATGTTACTATAAGGTCAAACACATGTAGAAGGCCAATCCAAATAAAAAAAAACAAGCAAACAAACGAGTGATATAACCACCAACAGATGCAACACCATATATGGAGACATCAGGCTACACCGTCATAGATCTGAGTCATTCCTCAGATGGACCAATCAGCAGTTACCTAGCCCAGCCAACAGCAGTATGCAGCATCAGCATGTCGCTGGGGTTCTCAAGTGGGCACCGATGTTTCGTCAAATTAGGCCCACGACACCTCAAGAAGGCTTAACTGTGTAATCCAGTGTGATGGAAACACCCCCCTCTATGCTACCACCACTTTTTCTCCCGCACATACAAATCCAATTTGTCTACTAGCAACTAGAGAATTTACTTCTAGCCATTTTTCCTCAACTGCAGCTCCCAAACATTTCAACACCTGGTTGTGACGCCAGGTGTATCTCCCCTGCCGGGAAAGACTAACCTCACCCTGACAGTATATGCCTATGTGTACATACACTGGAACACAATGGACAGGCAGCATCCTCACCCAAACACTGATTTTGGTTCTGGGTCGGGAGATGGCAGCACTTCATAAGTAGCCCCTATAATAAATCTAATTCTGGTGGCCTCCCTGCTCCACAACTCTCTCCACTTCAAATGTATCTTCTCTACACTGCCTTCGTACATCTCACTACCTCCTCTTGATGATGTACTTCTTCAACTACCATCTTCCTCTTTTCTACTACTGATGCCATTTTCCACACAGGTTTCCCTACACCCAGCCCTAAGCCTCCACATCCAATCGCCCATGCTGTACATGGCTTATTGTTACGGATCGGTGAATGACTAGCTCGATCATCGTTCATAACCAACTCAAGGGGTATTTAACTGCACCAATATCCGTAACATGAAAAATTAACAAGTTTACAGGAAGGGCAGGCTGTATAATCATTGAAATAGCTTGCTTACCTGAGCCCCAGGCGTCGCTAGCTCTCCGTTGCTAGCATGAGGCATCCCGTCCCTCGACCAGCTCAGATGATCGGACCATGTGAGGAATCCGATGACCACCCCCCCAATAGTTCAGGGGGGCCCCTATAAATATGGGACAAAACACAAAATGTAGAACTAATCCAAAAAGGGGCACAAACACATATAGGATGTCCATAAGCTACATTGTGTCCACGGCAGCCATCTTCTGTGTGAACCAAACAGAGAGCAAGCCGCGAGCCCGTGTTACCATATGGACATACTGTATACAGCAACCCCGTATAGACAAACAGGGCAAGCAAGCGAATTCAACCATCAGAACAGCCCGGAAATATAGAAATAAACATGATCATAAAATTATCCAAGGTAGAGTGGTCCTGTCTACTCTAACATAAGTGTCCGTAACACTAAGACATCCCTGTGTCTAACTGCTGTTTGTGCTTGCTGTACTGCAGGGCTATTCAATTGGCGGCCCGCACCAATCAAATCCGACCGGCCCGCGAATGAGTTCCCCAAAAAAAAAGAAAAAAAAAAGAAAAAAATAATAATTTACAATTAAACCTCATTTACTTATTACACTCGGCTGGTTGTTTTTCAGATGTGAATCTAAAGTGAACTAAACAAGTCAGATCCACTATAAATGTTTTTCAGTAGATGCTGTGATGTAGCTACAAGAAAGGTGCAATATTAATGTTTTTCAGGAGATGGCAATGTGATGTAACTTATCAAGAAAGATGCATTATAAATGGTGTTTCAGGAGATGTGTGATGTTGCTAGCTATAGGTTCTAAACAAGAAATATGGTTCAAATGTTTACAGTAGTTTTTCTTTCTTGCTGCACTACAATGTTACAATGCTGTGAGACGGAGCTAAACACAAAAGATGCAATATTAATAGTTTTTCATGAGATACTCAGTATTTAATACTAATACTAATAATAGAAAAGGAGAAGATACTGAATAATGACATCACAACAGTATAATCCTAATGTTAATTTAAAATTAAATATTCTTCTAAATATGGATAAAAGTGAAAATGGATCATTTTCTTTCGACGTTGCCCTTGCGGGCAGCGTCGAGATTCCATTCCTTACAGCACCCCCTACTTAATAATAGTTCCAGCGCGGCTGCGAAAATGTGGTGGCGCATTGTGTCAAGTGTACATATAATGGCTCGGGGAACGGTCCGGCCCCCGGTCCCTTAGGTTTCTGACAATGTGGCCCCCTGAACAATTTAGTTGAATAGCCCTGCTGTACTGCATCACTTGGGTTCCACTTCCTCCCTGTTTTAACTGGGCACTACACTTCAGACTGTGTGGTACTACTGACCTGAAAGCTTTTACCATGTCCAGGAATACCACATGCAGGTCTCTCTTTTCACGCCTAGCTGACTGGATTTGGTGCCAAATCATGCTGCTGTGCTCTAAGCACCCGGACAAGCCGGGAATTCCAGCCTTTTGCACCGAAGTGTCAATTAGCCTATTCTTTTCTAGGTAACTAGACAGCCTCTGTGCCACAAGACTAAACATTAAGAAGACTGATAGGTCTAAACTGACTTATCTCTAAAGAGTCCCTTTCTTTATAGATTTCCCCTGCTCTTTGGAATAACCTGCTTCTTGCAGACTACCTTCGTCAGCTTCCATAGAATCCTCAACACATCTGGAGCACTCTTATAGGGGACTCCATTCAGCACCGGGGCTGAAGAGGCCCTTGCACGTCTTACTACCTCTTGACCCTTTTTACACCTTGGTGTGCTAACATCACAATGACCTTCACCCAACCACTGATTTAGGTGTTGGGGAGATGGCAGCACATCATAAGTAGCCCCAGTATCCACCTTAAAAATATAATATAATATATATATTATATATTATATATTATATATTATAATAATATATATATAAAATAATTATGGGTACAAGGTCCGGTTTAACGTAGACTCAGCTCTCAGTCTTAATCCGTTTGGTGGTTAGGTGGCGCTGTTGGCGCCGCTCACCAAACGTCTGGAAACCGAGACTAGGTTTAACGTGACTTCATTGTTGGGGGGATCCTTTATTTGTGGGCCATTGGGGTCTCGTTGAAGATAGCAGTTGGCTAGAAATGAACAGATCCTTTCTAGGAAATTATCAGGAAATTGTGGACGCGAAAATCAAGCGTTACCAAAGATCATACTTTAACATTTAGCCATATTCTACACAAGAACAAGTGCTATAGTGGCACATTTTATAAGTTACCTGCATTATCTCGCTTCACCTCTTTCACCTCATTCTCACTGGCACCAAGTCTGGCTTGCAAGGCTGTGAATAAAGAAAGCATCATTTTTGTAGTCACAGCTCCTTTGGACAATATTATTTTCAAACTGATGTCTTTTCATAACTGCGCCTCAGGTCTCCCAATTAGCCTCTCATGCTATCTACACATTTTAAGTATCCAACTTAATTATTTCCCGGATTTTGTATTGGCTACTGATGCCGTTGAATAATCAAAAAATGCTGTGGCTCAGAGGGCAGTTTGGCTCTGCCATAGGGAGATACAGTATCTTAGTTAGGGAAGAGAGACCCAGTTTACACCTGGACAATCTGTGGGTAGAAATGTCATCACCACAGACCCTGCTCTCTACCGGCCCACCAGCCTAATAAGTTAAATTGAACATGAAAATGTGAATGTTCTAATACATCTTTTGATATAATTTAGCTGACTTACCTGCATTCTCTGTCTGCATCTTCTCCATCTTGTTCGTCTAGAGCTGCAGTTCAGTCTTAGGTGACACTCAGCTCCCTTTTCTGCTGCTTCACCCCCTCCTCACTGGTTGTCACTCTGCCGTCAAGGGCTGATATGGAGGAAAGAGAAATATGAAAATAGTCAGTCCAGACTCACACATCTTCTCCATCTGCTGCTCCACCGACCTTCTTCTCGCTGCAGGGCTGAAATGACAAGTTAGCTGATTATATGAACTCATCTGGTGGAATATTCATATGGAATATCCATCCCATATAGCACATGCCTGTCTGCAGGTAGGCTACCCTTTTTTAACTGAACATTGGTCATGAGGTAAGTCAAACTAACCTAAAGTGTAATTCAGTATAGCGCTCAATTTCACTATGCCCTTCCATATGTTAAAAATTAGAAACTTGTTGAAGAAAGGATGACTTCCTAGCCTGTTACTATGATGACACTGAGTTAGAAGCAGTGGGCAAGCCCTTACCCCCTTCCCTCTGATGATGCACAAGTGAATTGAAAAGCTGTAGTTCCTTGAATGGCCACTAGGCGTCAGGGGTAGTAGGCATTCCCCCCATGTTAAAATCCCCGACTTTATAACAGGATTAAACAGCTTTCCAGTTAGGGGTGAAACACGGTTTTGGTCTATATAGCTAATTTCACCTTTTCATAACAACTGTAGGGGTGTCATTTTTTATATAACTTGCCCGTTTGGAGTACAATAGGTGATAGAAAAGGGGATGATTGACAGATCGCCTGTCCAGTGATCGTGCAGCTTCCTGATCACGGACCATTAGATATAGATAGATAGATATATTTTCGTAAAATGCTTATAAAAATTGTTTTACTTCGTCAAGCCAAACGGTTCAGCTATATTTAGAATTGGGAGAGATCATAGGACATTTCACTCCGACCTACATCGAAAGAATATTTTCTTTAAATCCGCAATTCTTTTACGTTTTGGTCTGATTGAAATGTTATGTGGTCTCTCCTGTTTCTAAATATATCTGAACCGTTTGGTTTGAACAAGTAAAAATATTTTTATAAGCATTTTACGAATGTCTATGGGAAAATAAATGGCGGAGGAAAATCTCTGGTACAGTGCTGAAGCAGGAAGTAGGTCACTTTGCCTCTCTATAGCAGGCGGAGCTGCGGCTCTGCAAAACTCCCATCTCACGTGAGGTGCAGAAGGATCGACTCAACCCATTCCCTCCCACTCTGCTGACAAAAAATCAAGATGGTGACGGCCGACGTTTGAACTCCGCCAGGGAGAATACATTTAATGAGATAGCTACGTCCATATTATTTATGTCTATGGTTAGAAGTGGAGCACAACTGAACACACATTTCATTTAAATTCCCATCACTAGGAACACTTTTTTTTAACTATTTACTGTAGGAGTCGGTACAGTTGATATGTCAGTTTATGGTCAAATAAAATTCAATGTCTGTTCTACTGAAGAAAGATCATGGTTTGTCCTTTGATTAAATCCTTGTTTTATGCTGAATCTTTGAGTGGGGATTTTAGGGTCTCTCCCTGTCAAGCTTTTTATCATGTACCCAACTTAGTTGGGCCAACTATATGCAATGCAACTGCGTGAATCAAATAAAACACTATAAACACATTCATCCAATATGAGATGGTTGTCTTTAGGCCAACTCCATCATCAGATATACAGTATACAGACATAATTCTACCTGCATTTTCTCTTTGCACATCAGCCACTTTGTCTTTCTGTTGCTGCAGTTCAGTCTTGGTGACAACCAGCTCCACCTTCTGCTCCACTGCCATGTTCCTCAACTCCCTCAGCTCAGCCCAGACATCAGTGTTGGTGCTGGTCAGCCCATCTGTCTGTCTGCCTATCGGAGTATCGGCCCAACTGCACTTTCTGTCTCTCCACTCTCTGCCTGAACCCATCAGCCAGGCAGACACAACCGAGCGACAACCAGCAGAGATGTAGTACTCGTCGTAACCCCTCATTCTAAAAGCTCACTTCGTCACACCTTAGCACATGTGCAGGGACTGGAGAGACGTAACAAGGGAGAGACTCCCCTCCCTCTGTTAGTCTGACCAATCAGCACAAAGAAAGAATGGGTGAGACTTTGCCATAATGTTGGATTAGATCTTCTGGTAAAGACTGTGGGTGAGCTGGAACTGCTTTTGGCTTGGAGGTCACTCTATCTTTATCTGCCACTAAACTTGATCTATGTCATGATTTTGTAATCATTCTTTTAGTTATGTCATTGTTTTGCATTCAGTCATTCATTCAGTTGATTATTGGTTCTGTTCTAACTCTGCTGTCATTTCAGACCGGGCCACTCCCACCTGCCTGTCTTCCCCTCAGTAGTTTCACCTGTCTGCTAATTATCCCAATCACCTCCTCCTCATTCCCTAATCAGCTCCGTAGCTTATCTTCAGGCCCTTTCCACTCTGCCAGATTGTCATTGTGCTTCATGCCAGTAAATTCCAGCTCTCCTGTTTCTAGCTTTTTGATCCTGAGTTTTTGGTTTTTGCCACAGCTTGTTTCTTTTGGGTTATTGCCTGTATTTTGTTCCTTGCTTCATTAAAGACTTTGACTTTGAAACTCTGGCTCTTTGTCATGCATTTGGGTTCCATTTTTATATTTGGCCCTGACAATCTAGGCAATCTATGAAGTCAAATTCGGGTGACCAGATCCCGGCAAACCAAATGTGGGACAAAGAGTATGTTTTGTGTGGGACACGTTACCAATGCTGAGTAGGGCTGCAAATAATTATTTTCGGTAATCGGAACTTCAGATTCTATTTATACTTCCTTCCTACACGTCCCTCTGCCGATCTGGGGAGAGTTGTAGACTAGCACATGCTCCCTCTGATACATGTGCAGTCACCAGCCACTTCTTTTCACCTGACAGCGAGGGGTTTCACCGGCAGGATGTAGTGCGTGGGAGGGGCACGCTATTCCCCCCAGTTCCCCTCCCCCCTGAACAGGCACAACGGTCGACCAGAGGAGGCACTAGTGCAGTGACCAGGACACATAATAGCCCTAACCCGGCATCCCAACCGCAGACAGGGCCAATTGCGCCTGTATGGACCCCCGACCAAGCGGGATGTAACACAGGGGCTCGAACCTGCGACCCTCATGTTGGTAGGCAAGGAATCTACCACTGCACTACCCGGACGCGCTCCCCAGCTGTGAGTGATAAGAGCGTCAGCTGAACGCCTAAAGAGTAAAATGACAAATAACAACAGCAGCTAAAACAAATAGATATACTAACTGGCTCTGTAGCCACTATTTCTTCACCCACTCACCCTGCACGCAGCAGCCACCAGCCAGCCATCATCTATGGTGTGTGTGTGTGTGTGTGTGTGTGTGTGTATGGATGTGCGTGTGTGTGTGTGTGTGTGTGTGTGTGTTTGTGTGTGTGTGTGTGTGTGTGTGTGTGTGTGTGTGTTGGGGAGATAGATAGATGAGAGCCAGGCCACTTCACCTTCCCTCTCCTTCAGCATGACAGGAGCTGAATTACAGTAAATGATAGCGCTCCTCGGCCACAAAGCGATTTGACCTGCCGCCGTCTCTCTCCCTGCACCCCCCCCCCCCCTTCCAGCCACCACCCACCACCCCTAATGGGTCCCCGATGGGTGGCCGAGCTCCCCGAGGACCTGGCTGACGGAGAGGAGACATCTTCTGGGAAGGAGGAGAGGGAATGAGTTACAGGACAGGAGAGGAGAGGAGAACAGAGGAGAGGAGAGGAGGGCAGAGGAGAGGAGAGGAAAGGAGAGTAGAAGAGGAGAGGAGAGGAGAGGAGAGGAGAAGAGGAGAGGAGGAGAGGAGAAGAGGAGAGGAGAGGAGAGGAGAGGAGAGAGGAGAGGAGAGCGGGCAGGTTGCAGCCACCCGGCATGATGAGCTCACAGACAGGACACCAAATCCAGTCTGAGGTCCTGAGACAGAAGAGGTCACATCAACGCTATGCAATGCAAGATATGCAGGAGAACACTTAAAAGCCCTTTACACTGACAGTGGAGTATAATAATTGTACAACAGCAGTGGTGCTCAACTTAGCGTCCGGGGACCAGCACGGGGGCCCCCAGCAAATAGGGTTAGTATGGATAATATGGATAATATGGATTGTTAAACTTCACCATTATTTCAATAACACACATAGAGAATGTAGAATAATGACTGTTCTGTTCATACAGTATCAAACAATAACCATATTCTCAGATTTGGGTCCGAGAGACATGTCGTGAAATGGGGGTGTGTGGCACTAATGCAGACTAAATTAGGGGTCCCTGATATGAAACAGGTTGATAATCACGGGCCATTTTTTGACTTTTACATTGGTCAACCTAGAATTTCAAAATCCACAAGCAAAGTGCTAGAACTGACGCTGTTTTTGTAAGAGCCTTGATTTGTCTCTTTAATCACACCTGCATTCATTCTTCTCTTTGGTGTTTGATATAATTTTATGACTCTTCTTTGGTATTATTACTCTGGCTTTACATGTCATCACTGTGTTCAAAAGAAGCCTGAACTGGACCTGCAGCAGAGAGGCTGTCTGACCTGCCAGTGACCCGTGTCACAGGGTTAGCTATGTCACACTTCTCATTTGCTATCATTTGTGTGTGTGTGTGTGTGTGTGTGTGTGTGTGTGTGTGTGTGTGTGTGTGTGTGCGTGCGTGTGCGTGTGCGTGTGCGTGTATGTGTGCATGCATGCGTGCGTGCGTGTGTGTCTTATTAGCAGCTAATGGTGCAGGGAGCCTGGGGATGTAGGAGCATTGTATGGATGTGTAAATGCACGTTTGTCTGTGTGTGTTTCTGTGTGTGTGTGTGTGTGTGTGTGCCTTTATATTCCTGAATGTATTTGTGCTGCTTGTGTGTACGGGTCTGTGTGCTGGTAAAACACACCAACATCCACCCATCACTCACAGTGTAACCCAAAGTGCATTACAAACATGGTTAGAATGATCATCTGTAACAGTTTAATCTCCCCATTTTTACTACCGTACTTTCCATTGGAAATGGATGATTCAACCCGTAGATGAGTCCCTACACATGAAGTGATGCATTTTGTTTTTCCGGCAGCAGCAACAGCGGCTTGATTAAATAAACAGAACAACTGGGTCGTTAGCATGAGCAGTGATAGCCAGAAAGCCACCGTGGCTGAACAGACAAAGAGAAGAGCGCCACCTACAGAAACCTAAACTGCATCAACAGAAATTCCAAGGCGAACAACTTTGGATGAGTGAAATGGGCCTCCTTCTTTTACCACATAGCCTACCAATTGAAAAGTCCAAGCAAGTAGTCCAAGCAGGTAGTGTAGCGGTAGATTCCCTGCCTACCAACACAGGGGTCGCAGGTTCGTGCCCCTCTGTTACCTCCGGCTTGGTCGGCCATCCATACAGGGATGATTGACTGTGTCTGCGGCTGGGAAGCTGGATTGGGGATGTGTGTCCTGGCCTCGTCTGGTCGGTTGGGGGGGCCTGGTCGGGGCGGAAGGGAGCTGGTTGGAATAGTGTGATCCTCCCACGTGCTACGTCCTGCCGGTGAAGCTCCCCGCTGTCAGGTGAAAAGAAGCGGCTAGCAACTGCGCATGTGTCAGAGGAAGCATGGTGCGTGCTATAGTCTAGCTCTCCCCAGATCGGCAGAGGGTCAAGCAGCGACCGAGGCAGCAGGGGGAAATTGGCCAAGTACAATTGGGGAGAAAATCGGGGGAGCGGGGGTGTCTGATGTCATCACTGATGTCATCAGTCTATTAGGTGATTGCAGAGCAGGCGAGGCCACGTATGCATATGCGACGTGCAGTGGTCACCAGTGATAAGAGCATAAGAGCAAGTGAGCATCGAGCAAGATGCCGAGTATGTAGGGCGCAAGATGCCGAGTATTTCTAGATTTGCAATGCTGGCAGGGCCATTGAGGAACATTCACATCCCAATGAAAGGAGGGTGGAGGGTGGAGGGTGGAGGGTGGGGTTGGGGGTAGTAGTGGGATGAAACCTGCTCCTCCTGTCCTGCTGACTCTCAGATGGGCTGAAATAAAGAAATAAATAAATACAGAAAGGACTCAGCTGATTGCACGGCTCCCCACGGAGGAATAGATTTGAGGAAAAGTCACATTCAGTGGCTGCTGGTCCCAGAGAAGCTCCAAGGAGACTCGGCTCTGAAATTGGAAGCAGTGATGAGTTAAATTCAGTAAGAAGCAAGCTGTCAGAACAGGAACATTTTCAAACAGGAGAATGGGTTTATAACTTCCTGTGCAAACCATCAGTTTGATCTGAAAAGTCATTGGGACAATTCAAAATCTAACATTTCTCTGATATAAAATAAGCAGGGATTTGTTGTTGCTTTTTACTTCACTTCCACTATTCAGTTAGTTATGTATGTAGTATATAGCTTGGTAATGCACATGCTCCAAACTTGGTGAAAAGTTCAAACTTGCAATGCAGTTGAAGTATGCTCTGCATTGATTATGATTTGTATTGTTCATGTGAATTTGCGGTGATATTTTTTGTGTTATGATGTATAGGCTTAAAGGAGAATTTTGGTATTTTTGAACCTGGAGCCCTTTCCTCACATTAATTATTATCTGCAGACTGCGATTTGGACCATCGTAGGCGTTGTTGTGATCGAAATAGTACTCCAAGCCAGTCCTTGAATGCGCTCCGTCGGGGCCACATGGCAGCGTGCTCTTCCTCCATGTAAATAGACAGTTTTCTTCCCGTGTTAACATGAAGAAAACATCAGACTGCCAATCTCCCCCAGGCTATTTCCAGTGGTATTTACAGGGATCCCATTTCCTCCTTTCGGGTCAGTGTCACCAACTCTCGCCAAGTCCCGCGAGACTTTCCTGCCGGCTGGCCTGTGGACCATACAGTCTATGCTGTGGACTGACTTGACGAGAGTTGATGACACTGACCCGAAATGAGGAAATGGGATCCTTGTAAATACTGCTGGAAATAGCCCGGGGGAGAATAGCAGTCTGATGGTTCTTTAGGGATCAGATTATGACGATATGGGTCGAAAACGGGAATAAAACTGTCTATTTACATGGAGGAAAAGCACACTGCCACGTGGCCCCCACGGAGCTCCATTCTAGGACTGGCTTGCACACTATTGATCTCAAAACAACGCCTAGGACGGACAAAAACGCTGCGGAGAACACTGGGTGAGTCATCAGATAATAATTAATGTGAGGAGAGGGCTCCAGGTTAAAAAAAAACGATATTCTCCTTTAAGTTAAAACCTTTAAGAAATTATTTTAATAAAATCAAAATGTAACGGAAAGTTATGGATGCACTCCATGAGAAATAATAGCTTCCAAATGTGAGAATGTGATATTGCATTTTGTGTAAAAATAATAGGAACATTGATAGATATACTTGTGTGCTCTTTTGTGTGCTCTTTTTGTCATTACACGCCCCACAATATGAGTTGCACAATTTTATGATAACATTACTGCATGCATAAAATTCAATAAAAGAACATTTCAAAATATGAGAATGTATTATTATGGAATTGTGTAGAATTTGGAGAGTTGATTAAAAGAACGTCTCGAACATAAGGGGGTTGGGGGTCCATCAAAAATGATTAAGATGTGCTGCTACTCAGTGAGGATTTTTATTTTGTTTTTACACACCTGCTGTTTGAATGTAACAATTACATTGCAACAATAGGAGGGAAATATTTGGCCTTTTAAAACAGTGTCCGTGAAATGTCAAGTCTACAATTAGATATGTCGGTGGAAATCAAACAGAAAACGTTGATCCCTAGAATAATGTTTATAGAAAGAAATACTGTTGTACTGCTGCAACATTGTGATAACAGCACACAAAAAGCATATTTGTATGCTGAATATTAGCTTCAGAAGGCTGTGTGTTGGATATGGGATGAGGGGTTAATTTTTGCAAATGATTCTGACTCTATAGCTCTGTCTCTTCTTAAGGTCTGTCTTGAACAAATTCAGCTACAAAACCTATTGGAATATTCCATACTGTCTGCTTGTCATTAGATGGCAGTATTGTGTTGGTAAAGAGCAAACAGACAACCCATTCCCCAACATTATTTCCCCCCACTTCTTTTTGTTATCATGATTTTATCTTCTTCTTTTTTTAACACTTGTATGTTTTATTACCAAGCAAAATTCGACAATGAATTAAACTATACTAAGACAAACTAACCCCGATGCTTCCACTAATCCCCTCATTTATTTCCTAACTTCTTCTAATGAGATAATCAGATTCCTATAAGCAATTTATTGATAACCAAGGAAAATACATGTATTCCAGATACTGGAATACATGTATTTTAAAGGTTGTGTTGTTGGACACTCACCGGATAAAAACGTCTTGATAAAATATGATGATGATTAAATAAAAAATAAAAAATCATATTAAGCCTCTTGCAGACATAGACTAGTTCCTACTAAATTACTGGAATAACCTTTCAGGGACCACTAGTGATTTTCATTATTCACACATGTCCTACATTCAGGGACATTTCTTATGCCTTTTAACACATGCCATAGCAATGCTGGGATAGATGGGGCAAGGAATTTTGATATGAGCAAGGGACAGTCAAGGGAAGGGGAGGGGAGGGGGGCTCTGAGGTGGGCAGCTGCGGAGAGGTGTCAGGACGTCCCATTCAAATCCACTCATTCAAGTTGCAGAGTAGGGTGGGGGGTGTTCACACTTCTGGCTATACTCACTACTCTACCTGTACCTATTAATGGCGCAATGTAACTGAGTAAAAATACATTTTATCGCAAATGTACTTGAGTAAGAGTAAAAAAATATTGTGTAAAAGAGAGCTACTCATAGTACAATTTACAAAGAAAAAAACACTCAAGTACATGTAACTGAGTAAATGTAGTTGAGTACTACCCACCTCTGGCCCCGCTCGGGTTTATTTAAAGCAGTTTACATAACAAGAATGCTAGTCTTTCAGAGAGCTTGCCATTGGTGCCACATAGGGCAGATGAACAGTCAGCCTGTAATGAGTCTGTTAACACCAACTGCACAGAGCAGGCAGCAGCCAGGAACACACCTGACATGACAGCTTGACAGTGTAGGATTTTAACGAATGCTTCTATCCAAAGCCAAGTTCACTCCCTCGTTCATGACAACAGGTTGTAATAATTGCTTTATTTATATAGCACTTTTTTAGCTGCGGCCAGCATAGCTGGGCAGCAGCTCTATAGTAAGTCACTCTGTTGGTCGGTTGGTCGGTCGGTCAGTCCACAAAAAATGTGCCTCACTTGAAGCGAATGAATGATATATGTTTCTGGCACGAGATGAGCCATGGGATGTTATAAGTGATGTGTGTCACACAGCTTTGGCTGGTATACATTTACATTAAAAACAAGTTTGTAATTTTCAATTTTGTAATTAAGTTAGAAATGACCATGAAACATTTATGATTAAATATTTGAATTCAAAAAGCAATCAGAACCAATAAAACAAAACAGTTGGGTTTACGGACATGCCCACTTTATGTTAATCCCATGCAGTTTTTGGTAAAAACCCATCATTTGTTTTTCATGCTGTATAAATGTGTTCATATTCTATTTGAATATTTCTGCACTGGGGTCCCTAAACAGTATTGGAATTGCAGAATTTTATATGACTGGAAAGCTGAGACTCTTGCGGATTTGTGGATTCAATGAGCCCAATCTCACTCCGATAATAAGACGACCACCGGTGCACAAGTTGCTCAGTTGCACCGCAGTTGAACAGGCGAGCACGCAAAGTGTGCGAGCCGAGGCATGCTAGAAATAAGTGTGCGAAGCATTCAATATTTCCAGTTGCATTAATGTGTAATGATGTTAGTCCCCATAGTAGCCATTTCCTTATAGTGCCTGTTAGAGGCGGGACCATCAAGCCGGTTATTTTCTTTTTGCAAAACTATGCTCCTTGAAGGAGCACTTGTGATACAGTAAATGTTGTTCAATTCTGAGTTTTCTGAGAATAAATTCAGAATTCTGAGCTGGGACCTGTCCACATCCTTCCTAAACTCAGTGCCACCCTTGCTTGAGTCTGTGCCCCACCTGGGCCACCCCAGTCAAAGTAGCGTGGACACGCCACTGAGACACACTTGAGAACCCTCCCCCACACCTTCCCCCCGTCTGTCTCACTGACGCCCCACACCTTCCCCCTGTCTGTCTCACTGCACCTTCCCCCTGTCTGTCTCACTGACGTCGCTCCCCATGTTTAGTGTCGGCCGGCTGGCCACGAAAGGGTGGTGAACTTTTTGTGGACCAACCGACCAACCAAGCAACCAACAGAGTGACTTATAGCAGGTCGCAGCTAAAATAAAGGGAAGCAAAGTGACAGGGCTTGCCTGGCCTGTGTGGGGATTACTGGGGAAGGGCACAATAACTCATTGGGGGAGGGAGAGGGGGGGCATATGACCCATGAGTGACCCCCCATGAAGCTGACCCGAGTGGTTCTCAAAGTGGGGTCCAGGGATCACCAGACGTCCTTGAAGGGGTTCCAGTGGGTCCCCAGCAAAAAGGGGAATGATTTATTTAATAGATTTAGTATTTATTAGTAACATATTGACAAATGTATGACTATTTTGGTCATGCATGGGTTTCATACTCTTTCTGTAATAACAGCAACAATCTTATCAGATGAGGGACCCTGGAAGACAATCTTATCACATGCGTGGTCTAATTTGTGTCAGTTTAGGGGTCCTTCTTGACGTGAAAAAAGTGGAAAACCACTGGCCTAGATGTGTACAACAGGTGTTTTACTAGACTGTAAGTTCCCTTTTCTTTTTTCTTTTTTCCAGGTGGCGGGGGAGACACAGGGCCTGCAAACCAGCGAGTCAACTCCCTGAAGCCCCTACAGAGCCTGGGAGCGAACCATTCACTGTCACTGGAGTGGACCCTCAACCATATATCTGCCCCAGTTCACACGGGCCCCCCTGCTGCTGTGTGTGTGTGTGTGTGTGTGTGTGTGTGTGTGTGTGTGTGTGTGTGTGTGTGTGTGTGAGAGAGAGAGAGAGAGAGAGAGAGACTGTCTGCATGCATGTTTGTCTTCTTTCCTTCTCTCACTATTCTCAGCCTGGTCACCAGAATAAAATGTTGGCATTGTACATTTCTGCAATCCACGGATATGTAGAATATCACGTTTCTCAACCAAAAATATGTCTCTAGATACGTGTATATCAACGTGTTCAAAGTCGACATTTCAACCGTAAGTCACATTTAACGTTTATTTGTAATTTAATCCTAACCTTAACAATGTTGTTTTACTTGCCTAAACGGAACCAAAGTTGTTTTGCTTACCTAAACCTAACAAAAGTTGTTAAAGTTGTTTTATTTGCGTTTATCGTTGGAAAGGCGGTAAGGTTTCCACATTAACCACCATTTTGTTGATAAAGGAAGGTTAAAACGCCTTTGAAGTATTTTCTTTTTATTTACTGTAACTTGTTCAGAACAATTTAACCCCCCATCACCATCATCAATATTGTTATTGATACATGTAGTAACAATAATAATAATAATCATCATCATCATCATCATAATAAATGAAACTTATAGCCTATAGTGCTTTTCAAGAACTGATGGGGTGAGGGGCGACGTTCGGACGTTAGTGCACAGATAGCGGACAATGATGACACTATACACTAAACATTATGGGGGGCGACGTCTATGAGTGCGTTTACATGCAGACAATAAACAGTTTATTAGCGGATTTCTAGAGTTACCTGATTATTCAAGTGGTCATGTAAACAGCATAAACTGATAAGCTTTATCCGTTTATGGTCATAAACGGGTTATGAGAAAACCGATTAACACACCTAGGTTTTTGGCCAATAACCTGTCTTTTGAGTGCATGTATACAGCGTATCAGGTTTCTTGTGGGTTTATACATTTGCGCATGTACAAGTTGCATGTAAAAAGTTGAATTACCGCCGCCTTCTGGAGAGAAATCCGACTAATTGACTGAATCATGTAAACCCGGGTTTTTCCTATTGTCGGATTATTAAAGTGCATGTAAACGCAGTAATCAGATTATTGCCATAAACTGATTACTCACAGTTATCAGTTTATTGGTGTGCATGTAAACGCACTCAGTGAGACAGACAGGGGGAAGGTGTGGGGGGGGTTCTAAGAGAAGACGGTGGAGAACAGATGTCTTAAGGCGGGAGTGGAAAACTGTAAGGGATTCTGAGTTTGTGATTTCTTGGGGGAGGGAGTTCCAGAGCCTGGGAGCTGCATGCTCGAGAGAAGGCTCTGTCCCCAAAACTGCGGAGTTTGGACTTGGGGGTGGAGAGAAGGTCAGCTGACGTGGATCTGAGGGTTGGTAGGGGGAGAGGAGGTCAGTGAGGTAAGGGGGGCCAGTTGGTGAAGTGCTTTGTAAGTGATGACCAGGATTTTGAACTTGATTTGAATGAGAGGGATGTGGGGCTCATGGGAAAGAGTGGGGTTGAGGATCACGCCGAAACTGAAAACTAAAAAGCACAAATGTTTTACAGGATGCTATAGGTACTGTAACTTAAGTCCTGGAGATCCTGAGTGAAATAATCCTGACCTAGTAATGGTTCTACACTCCATGAGAAGTGAGCTCCAATGAGCCGTTGAGAAAGGAGCTGTGTTTTTTGGAAGCAGAATTGATAAATGAGAAATTTCACTGTACATTTATCAAGGCAAAACAGTAGCATCAATCAGAAGAATTGAACTAGATCCAGTTGGAGGATTAAATTATTCTGATTGGACAATTAGACCGAATTAAAACTTGATTTTTCCCGTCGGGCTGTAATTTGGCTCTCTTCATATTTCATGTTTGCCTGAGAATGGGCGTATGGATTAATTTCTTGTCTAAATCAATCATATATTATGACAAAAAATATCTTCCAAGCCAGGCTGAATGTTGAATGAGATTTTCATGTTTCATTTCAAACTGTACTACAAAGTACAGCGCCATACAGCACCATGGGCGTTTAATGATTATTTAACCACATTAAAAAATTTGGTCATAATAAGCTGTTGATGTATTCAATTGAGTATGATCAATTGAGTATGATAATTACTCAAGATGAATGTAGAGAGAGCATGGACAGCACACACCTGCTTCTATGGATTTACACAGTTTTTTATTTTTTGATATTCCAAAAATCCTCACCTGATGTTCATCATTCAGATCTTTGAAATACAGAGTATTATTTTCTCAACCAAGGATAAAAAAAGTAAGATAAATTTGTTTTCATTTTGTAAAACTATTAGCCTGATATCAGACTGAATTGTCAACTCGTTACACACTATCTTTAGTCGGACATCGATAATATTTGACTTCAGACCTGGGAAAGAAAAACAATTGTTTACATGTTTTTCAATCTGGAATATTTATTAAAATTTTCAACAAAATAAAGGTTTGTCACTTGGTTTTGGTGTCAATTTGTAAAATGTGAAATTGAAGCTGAAAATTTCGTACATTACATTTGGTAATTGTAGATGTTTTGTATTGCAAGAATCATTGAATTGATGAGAAAATGATTGGTGTGGTTTTGGAGAAAGCAGAACTTGAGTTCTGAATGGCTTGGGTAAGAGTTGTATATTTGAACAGGCCATGCACAGTCATTATGTTAATCCAGTGTGCATGTGTCTAGTTGGGAATGCTCGGAGAGCAGCTGGAGATATAAACATGTATCATTCTACACACATACTCTAACTGTAATGTCACTGCTAAAGGAGAATACCCCTAAAAGCTGTCAGCCACTCGTCAATAATTTAATTGAATATTGGAAAAAATCATCACTGAAAATCAGTGAAGCATTCATTCAGACATCTCCATTCACTCCAAAGGACCAGGTTTTTACTCTCAAGAGTTCCAGGAAGTAAGGTCCTGGATTAAGCAGCACTGTCGAGTTGCAGCAAAATGGACAGTTTGTGTTGTACTGATTTTTATTTTATTTATTTTTATCAAATTGTACATTATCAGCTTTATTTTAGCATTCAAATGTAGCGTGAGATCCCTTCCTGGCTGTTCATTGGCTTTGCATTGGAAGCCTTTGCATTGGTTAAAGGTTCAAACAAACGCTACAAAATGCAAACAAATGCTACAAAATGCTGTTTGACCCAGATGGACAAATTACACGGAACACTTTGACAACCACATGCTCTCATGAGAGCTGAAACATCTTTTACACATAACAGACTTTCCATATAATTAGTACTAATTTCAAACACCAGAGCTGCGTTCCATTACCCATACTTGTACTTCTTTCTTTTAGTATGTACTGCTGCTGCCCTCACAAAGTATGGAGTGTAGTGTGCAGCATGCATGCAAAATGCATACTATTGGGACACACTACATCTGTCATCACGTGAGCTTCCTAAACTCCGACCTCTTGCTCACTTCCGCCGACGTCCGCAGCGGCTGGCGATCTAAATACATATTTGAGTGTATATATATATATGTGTTGTTGTTTCTAATAAACTGACGTGATGATACTTACATGCAGTCTCATTCTTAACAGTATAATAACGTGCATATTTCTGTCAGTGTTTTTATCATAGTTATTCACGTGTTCACGTAAACAATAACAAGCCTATAATAGCCTGTATGAACTAGTCTTCCGTGTCGGCATCATGGAGGTGGGCGTGGATTATACACGCAGCTCAGTCAGTGCGACGTAACTTCCGCTGCGCAAAGGATTGTGGGGCAGATTGGCTGGCGCAGCATGCATCGATCCATACTGCGAAATACGAGCTGATGTAGTACAACATCCTGGTACTCTTGGCATACTGCATCTGACATACTATGTATTGGGACATACTAATTCTTTTTTTTTGCCTACTAAATAGCATGGAAGTATGGGTAATGGAACGCAGCTCAGCTCTCTCATTCTATCCATTATTGTTATTTAGACTGCAGGAAAAGTCTGAGTGAAACTTCTTAAAAGACGATAACATGAGATCTGATTCAAACAGCCAAGTATTAGTAATGAACAAAGGCAGGCAGATTGTGTTGTGTATTAATAGACTACTTTCCACTGTGGGCCGTGTGTGTGTGTGTGTGTGTGTGTGTGTGTGTGTGTGCGTCCGTGCGTGCGTCAGGCACAGTTGCTTGTGGCTTAGTGACTTCCTTTTCAGCTGTGACACATGGTGTGAATGAGTGCATCAACCGCTCAGTGTGTGCATGTGTATGCACACACACACACACACACACACACACACACACACACACACGCAAATACGCATGTCAACATATTATACCCAGCTCATACATTCACACACACGTGCACACAAACACACGCATGCGAGCGCGCACGGACGCACGCACACACACACACACACACACACACACACACACACACACACACACACACACACACACACACACACACAAGGTGGGTTTCCATCCACCTGTTTTTATGCACATTTTCGATTTGCACATTAACTCATTGGGTGCCAGCCATTTCTGGAAAACGGATGCTCCCAGTGCCAGCCCTTTCAGAGCGTTTTCAGTGATTTCTCAAGACCCACAGAATATTGTGTGATATTACTATGTAAACACCGAACACGCCCAAAGAACGATGAGACTCTCTTGTATCATCAGCAAAAAAAAGTTTATTGATATCATTTTCCGTTCTTTAGTTCTCAGCAGTAGAAGATAGGTTGATTTCACCAAAAACAGACGTTTCAAACTAGAAGCTGAGATAATGAGCCTTTTGTGAAATGAAGCATTTCAAGCACATCACTGACTCTGAAGCTAATATTTTCTGATGTAGTGATGTGGTGTAGTTGTGTGGTGCCCTGCGTGCCCCACCCCCGTCAACTGCAAACTCCTCCTCCGTGGGAGTGTCTCTGGTGGCTCTGCTCGAATCTCTGCTACCTGCGTCAGGCGACGAATCTCTGCATGGAGCTGGGATAAACTCATCCCCACACTAACACACAGCTTGCATGCCGGCGGAGCTGGGAGAAACTCACCCCCACACTAACACACAGCCTGCATGCTGGCGGAGCTGGGAGAAACTCATCCCCACACTAACACACAGCCTAACACGCACCCAGCGTCTATTTTCGGAGCGCTCCGCCGTTTTTGTGCGCCGGCTCCCAGCGCGACACCGAAAAGCCAAACCGGACTGCTGAGAATGGTTTGGCTTTTCGGTGTCGGGTGCTGCTTTTCTGGCGGCTAATCGTGTGGAGAAACTATGCAGCAGAGACAGAGGGGCTCAGTTGTGGGAGCGGATTGGCTGCTGTTCGCAGCTAACGTTAGCTCCAGCCAGAGCAATCTATACGGCTCTGGCTCCAGCATGCATCGGTTTCCGTTTCATCACGGGGCTTCTTCTGCTGTTTTTCCTCACCTTTCTCTAATCTGGAGAGCACTGTCGCCACCTAATGGGTCCGTAAAATAGCTTATACACCTTCAACATCCACCATATTTTTACGGGAGATGCATCAGGCTTTGATCCACGTCCCACCGTCAAAAAGCAATTGACGTCTTTAGACGTCATTGGCACTCTACGTTACTATTTGAATTGACGTCTTTAGACGTCACTGGCACTCAATGAGTTAAAAGCCAGAGTGGAAACGTTGCAAAATTAGAAGGAAAAAAAACTCAAAATATCGCAAACAAGTTTTTACGCTTGGGGGAGGTGGAAAGTTGGTGTATGGATAAAATCTTACGCTGCTTGGTTAACCAAACCCTAAGGTAACCAAACTCCATTCAAAAACCAAGCGTTTAATGTTGCCTTGCTTAGTGTCAAAAGTTAACATCCCAACCAAACTAGCCTGGGTAACCCCAGCCTCCACGTGACCTCTATGTACTATCAGCCACTTACGCTACAGGCATAGCCTGTGACGTCACGTTGAAGGCGGGGTTTACCCAGGCTACCAAAAAACATGACGAAAGCTTTCGACGAATCAGTGCTAGGATGCACGCTACATGTCGGCATACACGAAATACACTCATAAGGCAAATAAGCAGCACATATTTAGGCACAATTTGAATTAAAGTTTAGATCGCCTGTCGCGCTGTGTTTTAACTGAAGACTGTGGGGTTAACAGGCCACTCACTTCTAGAATTGACATTTTATTCACTTACAGCAGACTATCTCTTCCACAAACTTCGAAAGCTCCACAGACCGTCTGTACTTCAGACCATTACAATTTGGAAGGAAGAATAAGAAAGAAAAAAAAGACTTCAGACCGGAAGGAAGTTCAATGGTATTCGACCAATCATGACGCATGTAAACATAACCAAGACAGGTGATTGGGGAAATGAGTGGATGTCCCGCCTTGAGCGGAAGTCCCGCCTTAAAGGGATAGTTCACATTTTTTGAAAGTCTAGCCCTATTTGCTACTTACCAATGATGATGTTGATTGGTAGAGTTCTTTCTCAGCACAATCCATCCTGTTCCTCATAGTAGCTCTGGAAAGTTGGGCAAAAATGAATGCCAGGTCAATGGGGTCACACTCCTGTATGTACAAGCTGACTGAACTTTACTTTGTGTGCACTGTGGATGACATTTTAATTAGCCTCAGTCAAATACGGGGGTAGGCTGGTGTACCGTTCACTACCATCCAGCAGGAGGGGTGCAACACACTTTATACTGCACGCACAGAGGAGAGAAAGGCATCTATATTCTACTTCTACTATCGGGAATATGGCAAATACGCGCATCTCCCAAAATGCTGGCATGTTCAAGTTCCATTTCAAAATCTTTAGCTAAAAATTCGCTCGACAGTTGCACATAGAAAAATAGCGTATGTGTGTCTGTGCGTGTGCCCATCCGCAGACATGTACATACTCCACCCCACCCCACCCTCCCTCCACCCCCTCCCATCCCGCAGGCTGTTCTAATGAGATATAGGATATGCACGGTACACGTCCGAGTTGAAAGAATCAGTCACCGGTGGCAACAGTGCTGATCCATCAAGGATAGCACCTTTTACCCTGAAAATTCTGCCAACTCAGGAGGGCAATTAACACCTCTGCAGGCCCGGGTCAGAAACGAGCGGAGATCTCTCCCCTGTGGACGGAGCGGTCGGCCACAAAGCCGCAGCGCTCGTTGCTGATGTGCTGCTCTACGCGTCGGTGTGTGTGTTCGTATGTGTGTGAGCGAGAAAGGAAGCGAGAGAAGGGAGGGCTGTGTGCATGAGAAACAGAGAGAGTGTGTGTGTGTGTGTGTGTGTGTGTGTGTGTGTGTGTGTGTGTGTGCGTGTGCGTATGCGTGTGCGGGTGTGTGTGTGTGTGTGTGTGTGTGTGTGTGTGTGTGTGTGCGGCGCCGACAGGCAGCGAGAGGTGTGCAGGTAAGGCGCTCCGCAGGGTAATTATACACGACCTCAGGAGAGTTCACACTGGGGCATTGTGGGTATTTTTGTTTGTTTTAGCCATTTCCTTCGTTCTGTTTTTTTTCTCTCCACAGTCGTTCACATGAATGAAATATCAAACGTACCTCAGTGGCTGGCGGCCGGTCTAAAACAGCGTTCATCTGCATATTAGGAGTGATGCTGGGGGGAAATGCGATCACGTCTCCGGACTCCAGACGCACGTTTCTGAAATTAATATGCGCTCGATAGTCTCCCAGACGAGGTTTCATGAATATTCACAAGGCTTAATGTGGACGTCTGCATCCAATATCACCGTCGATCAGAATAAAACATTCTTAATGTTCTTAATTGGCCTAAGTCCCATGACTGTGTTCGGTTTTCATCTTGTAAACATCCGGTGTGTCCAATTCAAATCCTACAGCCTAACCTCAGCATAGTAAATGGTCTGACCTTTGATCAAGGCAATTAACCTGCTCGATCAATTAGCAAATTAAGCATAACCTGGCAGATTTACCTTTACAAATATTTCAAGAGTAAAGATTCACATTTAAGCAATCTAGCATATTTCCCACTAAAGGGTCAAAGGAGACTGAAAAATATCAATTCGTTTTTTTTTATCTCGATGTTGTTATTATTACAATCAAAATGTAATGCTGAAGTGAAATTTCATCTGCATAATAAATTCAACTCAAATTATACTGTACCCCCCCCCCCCCCCATCCCCCATATCTATGAATAGCTTCTTGAACGAAGGCTTGTGCCATCTCAGTTTTAGTGGCTTTATCTTTGTGATGATGGATGTTTGATTTTGAACTTAGTAGCAGCAGCTTCACCATGTTGGCTAATTGCTGAAGACAGTTGAGATGAATAGATTTGAGGTAGCCCTGTCCTGCACTCTTACAGAATGTTACATTTCTGCAAACCACGGATACATTGAATCTCAAAGTTTGTGAACCAAAACTGTCTCTCGGTCGTGTAATGAAATAGTGTACAGTGTGCTATTGAAATAGCTTGGTGGGAAGTAAGCGTGTTGTGGTCAAGGGTGGTTGCCTTAGACACCCGAGTTCGATCCCCAGCGTTTCGGTCCACGTGGGGGCCCAGCCAATGACATCGCTCACAGCGCAACAGCCGGCCAATAGCATTGCTATTGTTCTCAAATCAGAGCGGAGTCAAAACCAGGAAATACATCTCATTCCCTGATCAATGTTTGAGCTGTTTGAAGGTATGTGTCTTTATTTGTGTTTTTATAGACAAGTTTCCTGGGCACTTCCGGTTTGCTTCCGGATTCAGCCGCGATATGTCTGTCTCTTCCGGTGTTTGTGAATACAGGGAAGTGTAGCGTACTAGCGTAGTAGCCATAGCGACCGCCGAAAAAATGCAAACTTGGGATCATTCTCTGAGTCTCCTGTCTAACGAAAGAGTGTCTATCCCACACCCGTTGACAGTGGACACATGGGAAGATAATTATGTGTAAATGGCCGAACGTAACTACAGGCAGGATTATAGCGTATTTTGAGGAATCAATGGCGGTGGACGGCAACGCGATGAACAATCTCAAAAGCTCCGAAGCGTACCAATATCTCCACAGCAACAAAGTAGGTCGTGTCCTCATCTACAAACAGACATCCCTTGCTAGGCCAGTCCTTTTTTTAATCGAGATCATGCAACAAGTAGCCTTCTTCAGCCGAGGCCAGCAAGACGGCAGGAAAGAAAGAGAAGCGTTCCTTGCCCCTTTAAAAGCGAAAGAGACCCGACGTAGGCTGTCAATTTAGCGGAAAAAAGCCTTTTTACCTACGTCGGGCGAATCAATCAATCAATCAATGGCTCGCGCTTGTTGCCGGACGCTCGTATGATGAGGAGATGAATCAAAAATGCTTACCACAAATAAAGCCACATGGGAGCCGAGAACGAGTGCAGGAGAGCTTTCGCAGGTGCCAGGTGTGGAGTGGGAGAGGTTAAGGTGCGTAGCTGGAGATTCAAGTTGTGTGCTGTCTGCACTGACACTGTCGCACTTATTACTTTTAGCTAACGCTACGTTGTTTTTTCATCAAGGCAATGTCCAGAAGATATGGGTTCATGAGTGTCTGCAAATGCAGATAGATAGGCTATAGGAGCATGCATGCATCTTGTTTCAATAACGAAAGCGTCCTTACCGAGAACGACGTGCCGACCAATTAAATATTCTTGCTGCGAAATCGGCCTCTTAATGACAACACTGGAATAAATATGATCGACTATAGAGGCTATAAAGAATAGACTATAGAGAAATAAATTAATTCGGTAGAAGGAATACAGTCGAGTGCAGGGACAAAGCCATTTGGTAGCGGGCTGATGGTCAAAACACTGTCGATCCAACCACTCGTTCAGGCGTTTCTGTGTATTGTGATTTGTGACAGCCACGCACTGCACAATGTGTTCCAGAATAACCCATTGTTAATAACGTCTGCTAACGTTAGTGTAGCTGATGTTAGCAATCGTTGTAAAAAAAGTTTGGATATTTCGGCTGCTGCCTTCTGATGTGCTCGCTGCTGTGGACGCAATGTGGACTTAACCGGAAGCCGGGGACATATAAGGCTGCTATGATCACTAAAATACACACAGGGCGCAGCGTCTCTCAACATAAACCCACTGCCACACTATTATATGGGCCAGAAGTCATCGTTTTGAGGGGAAACGTTTGTATAATATATATATATATATATATATATATATATATATATGTATGTATGTATGTATGTATGTATATATATATATATATATATATATATATATATATATATATATATATATATATTTATGAAATAGCTGCATATCCTACCTTTAATTAACGGTTAAATACTTAAGCATTAACTAAATTGCTAACGGTTACAGTAGTTAATGCTAACCCTATTACCGGTCTTGACGTAAGGTTGCTCTAACCTTAACTTCAACTTCACGCCTCAATCCAACCATAATACCGAACACCATTAGTGAAATGATTAGACACAGTTAACTTTTAATTAAGGGTGCTTAATTAAACTTAATTAACGAATGCTTATCAAGCATTAGTTAATGCTTATCAAGCATTCGTTATAACCCTTAATTCATGTACCTTTGTGTATTAATGTACCTAAGTGTTAAGATTTAAGCTCGTCCAAGGAACTGAAATCTGACCACTTCACTGCAGCTATAGAGCCACCTTCTCCTGTTCGTCTTGGCCCTCATAAATAAGAGTGGAAATATGTTTAGAAGGCGGGGGTCCAGGGGGGTGGGGTCCAGGGAGGGTGGAGGTCCATGAGGGCGGGCGGGGGGGGTTGCACGGCGGCTGCCGGGGTCACCATCCATCACGGCTCCTTTGCAGACCAAAGCCGGTGGAGTCGGGTGGAGGAAACCCGAGCCTAGGTTAGACAAACACATGCTCCTTCCAAAATAACAATGTGCTCCTGTGACAGTGGCTCACAGCGTTCACACACACATGGAGGCATGCTGACAGGACCAGCACACAGGGGGGATTGCCTTACCAACATATAGAGAATACAGGAGCAGGGGGGGCAAGGACTAAAGATAATCGCAAGTGACAACTTCAGGATCCTTGGTCGTAAAAGGAGAGGGCTCAGCAGGGACAGATACCTGACATGCAGAGGGGCCATTGTCCTCGGGTGCATCTTCAGAATGCAGCTTGAAGCTGGGCCGCCATCGCTTCCTTCTTTGGAGGCCCATCAGAGATTAAATATAGCAGCTAGTCATCCCACAGGCTCTTAACAAGTCATTTAGACTCACATGCAGGTTTATACTCTCATCTTCTATAATAACTGAATAGTTTTGCCAATGGTGTGATATTTCTACTTGTTCCCAATGTTATTTCACTTCTTGCTGGAATTCACCATAAACAAGACTGTCAGTATTGACTATTTATAAAGTATTAAAATCCATAAACAAATTAATTAGAAATGAAATTATTTTAACCAACTGGCTGGTCTCATCTCATTTATGGGTAAATACTAAATACAATTCTGCAAGTTTAAATAAATGGTACATGCATCCAATACGTCTTATGACATACGTCTTATGACATTTCTTATGGGGGTAAGAAACACTGGCAGTGTTGGTCTGCGAAGCGGGCGATACCTCGAGGGCAGCGTGCAAAGCGTGTGATATTTCTAGTTACAATAAAGGTTAAAGGTTCAATGGAGCAGCATCAGTGTGTGTGTGTGTGTGTGTGTGTGTGTGTGTGTGTGTGTGCGTGTGTGTGTGTGTGTGCGTGCGTGCGTGCGTGCGTGCGTTTGTGCGTGCGTGCGTGCACCCTAACCCTAACCCGGCAATGGAACGTTGAAAGCAGCATGACTTGTAATAGTTTTGATAATATACTTTTGGTCACCAGTGGCGGTTTTAGCCCTTTACTCAGCAAGCTGTGACCTATGTTCATAGTAGCCTAGCCAGAGATACAGTATGTCAATAGTGCCCTAGCACGATCATACAGCGAGCTCCACCAATCACAAACGATCATACAGCGAGCTCCACCAATCAAAGATGTTGATATTACACTTTGAAAATGTGGGTAGTGTAGTAGTTCTCCATGACACTGAATAAAAACTGCTTAAAAATAAACAAGCATGATATCATACAGATTTGTGCCTTCGACAGGAACAAATACCATCGTTTCACCACTGGCAGGCCAATGCTAAGTCTACCTGGGTGGTTACGACATTATGGCTAATAATGCATAATATAATATGAACGGGGAAATACTCTTCCGGAACTGAGGTGTCACATGACTGTTGAGCTCTATTCTGAGTGAAACAGGGTAGAGAGGTATGGAGGAGTTTGATTTGCCCGTTGAAAAGTGGGCGTGTCTGGGGTGAGGGCCTGGACTGACTGAATGTGAGGAGTGCTGCCCTGCCTGTGCCTCTGAGTGGAGGGAGGCAGCAGTTCCCTAAATAATGTATTTTACCAGACAAATCTGAAATCTACCGGTCACTTTACAATAACAGTCTATGTTACAAGCACAATATAATGTAAATACAGCCCCGTGCACTGCGTGCTGGAATGGAGTTAATGAGCCAATTACATCTCCTTTGCATTCTACATTAAAGGAAGACATTACCGTTTGTTTTATTGTTTATGTTACATGCTTATTGGCTAAGTATATTAACATTTTATGGGCTAGCAAAGTCTACCCATATGGAATTTTCTCCTAGGCACGAAGAATTTCAGCTGTCATGTCATGATATTAATTTGATAGCTGATGTAAGCACACTGCAGATTTCGTTATGAATGAAGATTGTTCAGATTACCAGTGAACATTGTTGACTGTTAATGTGACAGTGTTAATGTGACACAAATGTGATTTTCTTTTTTGCCATACATTGTTAAATATGTAGATGCACTCTATGACCAGGGATGTGATCTAAATAGTCATTTTTCATTTCAGCTCGACTTTAAAGTTGTTTCATTTGCGTTTAACGTTGGAGAAGCAGTGAGGTTTTCAAATGTTTTGTTTTCAATTTTACGTTGAGATCGTTCGTATCCGTGGATCGGAGCGACGTACAATGCCCACATTTTATTCTGGCGATTGGGTTGGAATGCAGTGTGGCTGCAGGAGGAGGAAGTGTTCCGTCAGCCCAGTGCAGCTTTCTGTCAGCAGGCTGGGCCGGGACGTCCTGCACACGCACACGCACACACACACATGCACGCACGCACACGCAGTCACACACACACACACACACACACACACACACACACGCAGTCGCGCACACACACACACACACACATACACACACACATGCAGTCGCGCACACACACACACACACACACACACACACACACACACACACACACACACACACGCAGTCGCGCACACACACACACATACACACACACACATGCAGTCGCGCACACACACACACACACACACACACACACACACACACACACGTATCTGCACCTGCACTCAGATGAAGTGTTGCCCAGGCGTATCTGTTGAGGTGCTGACTGAAATATATCAACAATTATAGCAGATTTGCGGTGTTACTGCTTTAACTGTGATTCAATATCTGTATCCGCTGCAGTGGGCCAATGGGACAAAAATTCTATTTTCTTAATATTCTCTCCAATTAACATCTGGCACTATTCAGCCGCCAAGAGAGGGAAAACTCATCTGAACTCAGTTTACCTCTGGAATACACTTTCACGCTCCATTTCAAGATGAAACCTTTAGCAGCAAGAAAGTGATTTATTTATGAGTCTTTAGGTGTTACATAATTTCCCAACTTCCTCCCCATAATATTAACCGGTAGAGAATTTGCTATTATATCATAGTAAACTTTCCATATAAGAGCAACTTTTTTGGACAGACGAGCAAAATTACCGTAAATTCCGGACTATAAGACGCACCGGTGTATAAGCCGCGGGACCAAAATTGACTATTTTTTTCTTCTATAAGCCGCACCGGACTATAAGCCGCGGGTGTTTTGATGTTTAATTACCATATGAAAGGGTTCGTGCACAGAGAGGAATGTCGGGAAAGAGATCGCTGTTTGGGGAAGCTCCCATTTATTAACATTTCAACAAAACAAAACAAAAGTCAGGTCACTAATCCCCAGACAAAATCACACAACAATAGGCTACCGTATATGTGCAGCAAACCTGTAACCAGAGAAGTCAAGTCACTAATCCTCGTCTTCCTCTTCTTCCTGCGTACTGAAACCACCAAAGTCCTCATCTTCAGTGTCGGAAACGAACAGGTTCAGGGTGGCTTCGTCAACCACTCTCCTCTCTCCTTCAGGTGCCATGGCACGAGTCCGATACCTCACGAGTCCGACACCTCACGAGTCCGAAAAAAGAGGCTAACTTCCCCCAGACCCTAACCCAAAACCTAACCTCTCCCACCCCCACGCCTAAACCTAACATCCCCCAGACCCTAACCCAAAACCTAACCTCTCCCACCCCCACGCCTAAACCTAACCTCCCCCAGACCCTAACCCAAAACCATGAGGTGTCGGACTCGTGAGGTATCGGACTCGTGAGGTATCGGACTAGGGGGCAGTCCCCGTGGCGTCATCCTCTTCATCCCGCAGCAGTCCAGCGTTTTGGAACCCGTTGGTAATTGTGGATGTTTTCACACTCCTATAATATTCCGTGATCTTCCTTTGTGTGAATTCGCCGAAGTTTGTGATTTTCTCCTGATAGTCGGGAGGGAGTTGTTCAGTAGTTCTCCCCCGGACGGACAGTCCCTTTTGCCCAGGTTACGCGCGGCTGCTCTGTTTGATCGGCGGCTGCTCTCTTTTAATGCGAGATTGACTGCTTTCAACTTGAAAGCTGCCTCGTGTGAATTTCTGCGTACCTTCCCCATGGTAAGTGAGAGTGTTGCTTCTACTGCTCGTCTTGTTGTGAATATTCCTTGATCTTCCTTTGTGTGAATTCGCCGAAGTTTGTGATTTTCTCCTGGTAGTCGGGGGAGGGAGTTGTTGCCCGAGTGGCCGTTTGCTTACCGTAATTACCATATGTAAGTGGTCACGCACAGAGGGGATTGTCGGGAAGAGATGGCTGTTTGAGGAAGCTCCCATTTACCGTATTACAACATTTCAACAAAACAACATAACACAACACCACCGTTGTTTATTTTTACAGTGCACACAGTGTCCGCGGTGTGGTGAAAAGAGGGCAAGAGAGGAAATTAAAACAGAAGTGGATTTATAGTTAGAAAGAGTGCTAAAAAAGAGAGATTTTTTTTTTTTTTTTTTTTTTTTCTGAAAAAATCCATAGATAAGACGCACCGTTATATAAGCCGCAGGGGCCAAAAAACGGGAAAAAAGCCGCGGCTTATAGTCCGGAATTTACGGTAACCGCAACCACCAACGCTGTAAAACATTATTGAGGAAACTCTGATGTACAGTACACACGTGTGTCTGTGTCTGTGATTTTTATGATGTGAGATCATTTTTGCAGTTTTTTATGGTTAGTTTAGGATTAGGATTCAGATCAAAAGTAGGATTATGTTTAGGTTAAGGTAAGGCTTAAGATGAAGATGAAGGTTAGTTTAGGGTTAAGATCAAGTTTAAGGTTAGTGTAAAGTTCAAGGAATGTCTTTAAAGACCACATGAACCGGGTCTCAGAGAGGGTCGGTGATGTATCAGACTGAAAAAAACAGATGCCTGAGATGAAAGAGGGTTGAGAGGCGGGCCATGGCATGTCGATGATTTGATTTGACAGTTCTGGGGACTGGAGTTGGCGTTGGCCAATCCTGGCGTGTTCCGCCCCCAAATCGAGCGTGTCCTGGCGCTACGCGAGTGGGATCCGGAGAGAACCAGGCAGCCGGCTGCTTCCCTGCGGACCGGTGCGGACAAGCCAAGCAAGAGTGCTGCCTGCCGGCTTGGAGCATCGACTAGCCGCAGTAAATACAATATTCCTGGAATGCGAGTTTAACGTGCCAGTTACATGTCCTTTGCATTCTACATCAAATGAAGAGATTACCGTTTGTTTATTTTGTATGTTACATACTTATTGGGCAAGTATATTAACATTTATGGGCTAGAAATTCTGCCCATGTAGGCACTAGGCAGCCATCTTGCCTGCAGAATTTTCTCCTCGACAGCTGCCATGTCGTGATATGATTGGTTGAAATGGGGTACAAATGTGATAGTTCTTCATTACATCACCATACTGTAGATTACAGTTATGAATGAAATATTGAAAAATGAACTTTTGATGTGAAAAAGTGTGAAAAACTAAAGACATTTGATTTGTGATTTTTTTTTTGCATACATTATTAAATAGGTGCACTGAATAACCAGGTATGTCAACTAAAATAAAATAAGTCATTTTTGGAGGTCAGCTCGTCTTTAAAAATGGAGCAGAGAAGGTTCGGGTCAGGGATTTGGGAATGAATGGAGCTAACGAAAGGTCCTCACGAGTACAGTAATACAAAAATCTGTGTGTGTGTGTGTGTGTGTGTGTGTGTGCGTGCGTGCGTGCGCGCGTGTGTGTGTGTGTGCGTGTGCGTGTGTGTGCGTGCATGCGTACGTGTGTATGCGCGTGCGTGCGTGTGTTGG